>NC_091746.1:27567060-27572060 GCF_043380555.1 Nothobranchius furzeri
TCCTCCTCTTTTTTTTTTTTAATGGCTGCACTCCTACGCCTCTCCCTCCTACACATCCCTTCATTTCTCTGCTCCTCAATTCCCTCTTTGTTTCACCCCCGAGTTTGATTCCACGCTCCCTCCTAACCTCCCCCCCTTTTACCTTTTAACAACACTCTGGCTTTGAGCAGGAAGCCCTCACATTTCCACACTCCTTGACCCTCCCGCGCTCCTCCCCGTTTCGTCTTGCTTTCATCCTGGCTTTTATCGAGCTCCAACATATTTCAACTTGTGCCTCCACCTTTCCACGCTCCCACTGGTTCATCATCCCTATCTTTCCTATGGTCCTTCGACTACTTTCCTCTTCTTTTATCACGCCCAACATCCCCCCCCCCCATTCCACAGCTGTCAGCTCTCAGAACCTCCAGAGCCATAAATCTGGTGCAACCTCAGGAAGTGGGTCACCGGGGGATACTTAAACATGTAACTCTTTGGTGAGGGCCTTACCCCTGCCAGAAAAATCAGCCCATGCATGCCTCCATACCACACACACACACACACACACACACACACACACTTGGGTTTTATGAATGTCTTGGTGTAAAACAGAGCAGCTTCAGTGTGGTTCTGTGTAATTGCAGCTCATGTTCTTACCTCTACTAAGTGAAGGTTGTTTGGGTTTGGTGGGTGAGGATACAAGAGGGCCTTTGTGAGAAACACACCCAACCCATCAGTCTGCTGTGTGCCGGCGAGCCTCTGGAGTTGGTTAAGTTGTGTTTACACGTGTGTTTGGCCGTGTGTGTGCGCTGTGTGGATTTGTGATTTGAGTTGGACTGCACGCTCCACAGCTGATGTTCTTCTTCTTCAAGGCACACGTTCTCCTCTGAAGAACCCACAAATCCCTTAGATTTGTCTGGCAGCACGCGCGCGCGACCTCAACCTCGTTACGAGCTGCTGATCAAAACCCACAAGCCGTTGCCGAAAACAACTTTGTCAACGGATCAATCAAAAATGACTTGTTTGGAGTCTTGAGTAGCGCTGATGCGAATGCTGCGGAAGTCGTCACGCGTGTCCGGTGACATGTTCAGAAAGCAGCTGTCACCGCTCGCCCTGAGTGGATACATCAGGGATGATGGTCGCCTTTCTAGAAGAAAAGCCCGGCCTGTCCTCATTACTGGCCCTGACACGCATGCTCTGTCAAAGAAATCCGACCAAATGGGACCGATTCCGGTTGGGAATGTGGCACGATTCGGAGAGAGTTCCTTTTCTAAAACACTAATCTCTGGGCCACAAATTAGCTGTCAGTCATCAGCGGTGCGCAGACAGCGTATCAGGGACAAGGCAGTCCCCAACAAATCAACAACATGTCAATCACACACACACACACACACACACACACACTCGCGGCTATTGAATGAAGAGGGTAAACAGTCGCAGGCATGTGAACACACACACTCGAGGACTGGTGAGTGTGTTGTTCATCTGATAGCATTTCCTCCCTCTAATAGGACTGAGCTCTGTTTTAGCATTAATTCAAGGTGACTCATGCAAGGCATTAGAGAGGAAATGGACCCGAGGGCTCTCAAATACCCTCTTAACTAATATGCAGTGGCTGTTTATATTACCTCAGTGAATTGTAATGTAATTAGCATTGTGTCTTCTCTCTTAAGCAAGTATTAAGAAATCAATGAAAAGCATTTAAACATGTGTTACAACCAAAGTCAGTCTGAATGAGACGGCATACTACTGGATGTTGGAAATTAAAAATTATAGGTAGTATGTTGATGTGAATTTTTACACACACACACACACACACACACACACACACACACACATGTATATATATATATATATATATATATATATATATATATATATATATATATATATATATATATATATAGTAGATGTCTTTTATGACCAACCACAGTGTGGAGAAATAGGGATTAGTTCTGACTGGGCCGACTAGTCTTAAAGGAGCAATATGTGTGAATTCTACAGTAAAATGATCACATGACTCCATCATGTTTGGCGGAATGTTACCTTTAAACAGCTGGCGGGTGTCAGTTTTTATTCTTTCAAAAAAACTAAACTGGGACAGAGTTACTGTTAACATTCTGTAAGTTTATGTGGTAGCCGTGTCTTCAGCGAGCTAATGTAGCATCACAGACATTTGAAACTTGACACCAGCTAGCAAAAAGCTCCATAGTTGTTTTTTTTTTTTGCTGTTTATTTTATTTTCCCGTGTGCTGTCCGTGTGAAGCAAACAGAATTGATGTCTGAATGCTGGTGACAAGCCTTACACATTTACTCTCAGGGTGGAGCATCAACACTTCTGCTTTAATGTCACGCCTGATACTAAAAACTTTATTGTTTGTGTTTTTGGATACTTTTTAATTCCGACCAGACACGGATACAGAAGTGAAGCCAAAAACCAGGTCATCGTCGTTGTCTTCCTCCGCTTATCCGGGTCCGGGTTGCGGGGGCAGCACCCCAACTAGGGAGCTCCAGACCATCCTCTCCCCGGCCACCTCCACCAGTTCTTCCGGCAGGACCCCAAGGCGTTCCCGGACCAGATTGGAGATGTAACCTCTCCAGGAGGCATCCTGACCAGATGCCCAAACCACCTCAACTGACTCCTTTCGATCCGGAGGAGCAGCGGTTCTACTCCAAGTCCCTCCCAAATGTCCTGAGCTCCTCACCCTATCTCTAAGGCTGAGCCTGGCCACCCTACGGAGGAAACTCATTTCAGCCGCTTGTATCCGCGATCTTGTTCTTTCGGTCATTACCCAAAGCTCATGACCATAGGTGAGGATTGGGACGTAGATCGACCGGTAAATCGAGAGCCTGGCTTTCTGGCTCAGCTCCCTCTTCACCACGACAGATCGGCTCAGCGTCCGCATCACTGCAGACGCCGAACCAATCCGCCTGTCGATCTCCTGATCCCTCCTACCCTCACTCGTGAACAAGACCCCGAGATACTTAAACTCCTCCACTTGAGGTAGGACCTCTCCCCTGACCCGGAGTTGGCAAGCCACCCTTTTCCGGTCGAGAAAAGCAGGTGAAATCCTTAATAGCCTCAGAGTATGACTCTGTTTGATTTCTTGATTGATGACTGAATGAAAACCAGAATAAAATGTTATTCTGGGAAGTATGGAAGGTCAGACTTAAACCCCAGCTGCCAGAGACTCAGAAGAAATGTGTCTTCTTGTTACTTTATTCCCCACATGAACAATTATTTGTTTGAGGTTTAAATCAAATCTGTTTCCTTCAGAGATCAGATTTTGTAGAATTTCTACAAATCAAGCAGTTTCAGATGAAACGGTTTGTCGTGTTTCAGTTGTGCTGAGACAACAGCTGAAAAAGTCTAATTTACTTTATTTAGTTGTTCTTTCTCTTTATCATGTTGCTCCAAAATATTACACTGAAAGCCTCGATAGATTGAGCCATAATGGTTATTTCTAGTAGCCTCTGTGCAGGGGTGCCTCCAGAAAATTTTGATCGGGTTGGCCAGATGGGGCCAAAGAAATTTTTTGGGTGGTACACCAAATTGGTTCTTGTGGTAACTCTGGGAGATTTTAGCCTGTGGCGATGTACTGCATTGCGCCTTTAATCATTTTTTATTGAAATAACAGTACGTATCAAAAACATTTAACTGAAATTTTACAAACACAAACATTTCAGATAAATGCATTGCAGTTATTTAAAATGTTATCCTAAATTTTATTTAAAAATGCATTTTTTGGGTTATTTCACCTGCGTTGCTGTGTTCACAAAAAAAACTATGGAGATAAAAACTTTTTTTAAATGGTGAGCAGCAGAAACATATGTATTTTTTTATTTTTATTATTTCTTTACTCCTTAATTGTAATATTTTATTTTGTTTTACAATTGTGTCTTGAATAAACAAGATCAATATTTGGTTTGACTGAACATTAATGTGATTTGTTAACACTGGCTTTTCCTGGGGGCCAAACGTTTTCTAGGGATGGCCATGGCCACCCCTGGCCACCCCTTGGGGGCGGCCTTGCCTCTGTGGGGTTTATGCGATAAAATAGTTTTTATGTGGGAGCAACCAACGTCTATGTTCCTACCCTCACCTACAGTCATGAGCTTTGGGTAGTGACCGAAAGAACGAGATTGCGGATACAAGCGGCCGAAATGAGTTTTCTCCGCAGAGTGGCTGGGCTCTCCCTTAGAGATAGGGTGAGAAGCTCAGTCATTTGGGAGGGGCTTGGAGTAGATCCGCTGCTCCTCCGCATTGAGAGGCGCCAGTTGAGGTGGCTCGGGCATCTGGTCAGGATGCCTCCTGGACGCCTCCCTGGTGAGGTTTTTCAGGCACGTCCAATTAGGAGGAGACCTAAAGGTAGACCCAGGACATGGTGGAGGGACTATGTCTCTCACCTGGCCAGGGAACGCCTTGGGACTCCCCCGGAGAAGCTGGCCCAAGTGGCTGGGGGGAAATTAGTCTGGGCCTCTCGCTGCTGCTGCCCCCGCGACCCAATTCCAGATAAGCGGATGAAAATGGATGGATGGATGGCAACCTGACCAGATGCCCAAACCACCTCACCATTGGTGGTTCTAAAATAATCCAAAAACTGGATTTTAGCATCAGAAACATTCTACACAAATATGTTTTGTCCAAGGCTTGGTCCAGTTTCTTTCTTTCTTCCGTGTTCTACGTTCTCTCCTGCATGATGACAGCATGGATCTGTTGCTTCAGCAGGTCTGGGGAAGCAGCCTCATGGTGCAATAGCAGAGAAATGTCTGCATTGAACCCCAGCTCTGCAGCCCCAGAGGAAAATGTTACCTCTGAAAGTTTGCCCTTCTACAGCTTGAGAGACTGAAATGTGATTCTCATTCCAGTCTCACGTTCGTTTCTTTTCCGTCTGATATTCCTCTCACCTTTCTCTTCCTCCGGTAGAACGAGGCGTGACTTCAAGGCTGTGTTTTTCTTATGGAGGTAAAACGAACGACGTTGTCACAGATTGTGCATAAACCTGCAACTCTCTGTCTCGATT
>NC_091746.1:27579560-27677060 GCF_043380555.1 Nothobranchius furzeri
GTGCGCGTGCGTGCCGGCGCATCCACGTGAATTAGACCGGTCGAACTGGAACCGCATGCTTGGATAGTGCGTTTGCTGCGCGCTCTTTATCAAAAGCCCATCCTGCAGGGAGTTTTGAAGTGATGCCGAACAGATGTGTGCACGCGCACAGAGCTGTTCCTCGGCGTGACCAACACTTTAAAGGCATTCATTAGAGTTCGGCTCCTTTTCAACACGATTCGCCACACAGCTTTACCCAGTTCAGACGCTCTCACCCACAGACAGCGAGATGAGGCGCATGCAAGTATACACTCCACCCAGTACATCCACTACAAAGTGCGTGCGCGTAGAGCGCGCGCAGCTGCTACTTCAAAGAGCAAAAAATAAGAGAGTAGGTGAGATGTAGTACAGTCGTGGAAGTGAGTTAAAAGCTGAACTTTATTGGAAATTCGTTATTCTAAACGAGAGGAGTGATAACGAGCAGGTCTATTTCATCTCGATTTGGAGGCGTTGCGTCTCCGTGCAGTCTGGAGAGGACAGACCAGGAGCGCGAAAATCGTAAACCTTTCCAAATGAGTCACCAAAAAAAAAAAAAAACACTGTGATGAAGTGCTTCTTTTATTGGGTTGATTTCATCCCCTCCTCCCTGTGAAAAGTTGTAAGAATGAACCCCACCAGGCGGGGTTAACCCCCCACCCCCCACCCCCAGGTCCTCCCCTCCTGCATGTTCCTCTTCTTTGGATTTCAAGTGGCCACCAGCCAGCTTCTGATTTGAGAAGCGTTTGTCTTTACCGGGATGTGAAGAAAGGAGGGGGAGCAGAGCTTATGTACAGCTAGGGGATGTGAGGCGGGTTCTTCTGGGCAAGTGTGTGAGCAGAGACACCTCAAACGGAGAGAGGGAGCGGAGGAGAGCGCACGGCGCACAGACCAGACGCAGAGAGGGAGAAGGCGCACGGATTTCAGTTGGTTCTCCCACACGCTGGATGCGCACAGAAGATCTGGATGCAGCAGAGGAGACTTACAGAAAGATTCGGATGTCTTAAGGACATTGGTGCAACTTAAATGAGGCTTTTTCTTTAAACAGAGGCATGTTTGTGTTCTCAGTCCGTGGAGAAAGCGATGCAGCTGCCGAGTAACGGAGCTGAGCATTTAAGAAGTTAGGACTGGAGCCGATCTCCTCTCGTTTGCGCTGATTTTTGAGTCTTGATTCCCAGAAATAGGACATAATGACGGGGCTTTTTCTGACAGTTGCGACTGTTGTGGCGCTGGCGGCGCATCACGCGGCCGGTAAGACTCTGAAATACCAGATCTACGAGGAGCAGAAGGTCGGCACCGTTATTGCACGTTTGAAAGAAGACGTCGCGGATGTGTTAGCCAAACTTCCCAGCTCGGTCTCCCTCCGTTTCAGAGTTATGCAGCGGGGGAACTCGAATTTCCTGAGCGTGCGTGAGCAGGACGGAGAAATCAGCATCAGGACCAAGATCGACCGCGAGAAACTCTGCGACAAGAGTCTGAACTGTCTAATCCAGTTTGACGTTCTGACGCTCCCCACGGAGCACCTTCAGCTGTTTCACGTGGAGGTGGAGGTGCTGGACATCAACGACAACGCGCCCCAGTTTGCCCGCGCCGTCATCCCCATCGAGATCTCCGAGAGCGCGGCCGTGGGAGCGCGCATTCCACTGGACAGCGCCACGGACCCCGACGTGGGTGAGAACTCGCTGTACACATACGCGCTGGAGCCCAACAACTTCTTCAAGATCGACATTCAGTCCAGGAGTGACGGGGTTAAGTACGCGGAGCTAGTGGTGCTCAGGGAGCTGGATCGGGAGGAGCGCTCCACTTACGAGCTCCAGTACACCGCCTCTGACAGGGGCGTTCCCCCGAGGACAGGCTCGACCCTCCTCAAGATCAATGTGGCTGACTCAAACGATAACAGCCCGGTGTTCGAGAAGTCCTCATATGTCATCAACCTGCCCGAAAACTCACCTGTTGGCACGCTGCTCATTGATTTGAACGCCACAGACGCGGATGACGGCACAAACGCCAAAATCCTCTACTCCTTCAGCAATCACGTGTCGCCCAAAATCATGGAGACATTCAAAATCAACCCTGACAGCGGTCACCTGACCCTCATCAGGCGTCTGGACTACGAGGTGCTGAACTCTTACGACATTGACGTGCAAGCGCAGGATATGGGCCCCAACTCCATGCCCGCTCACTGCAAGATCCTGGTCAAAGTTGTGGACGTGAACGACAACAAACCAGACATCAGCATCGATCTCATGTCCACTCAGGGGAACGGAGACGCGGCGTACATATCTGAGTCGTCGCTGCTGGAAACCTTCGTAGCCTTCGTGAGGGTCGAGGACCTGGACTCTGGGCTGAATGGAGAGGTAGAGTGTAAGCTCCACAGTCAAGGGTTTTTCAAGCTGCAGAAGAAATACGAGAACAACTACATGATTTTAACCAACGTGTCTTTGGACAGAGAGAAAAGGTCAGAGTTCAGCTTGACTGTGGTGGCTGAGGACCACGGGACACCCAGCCTCTCCACCGTCAAACACTTTACTGTGCATGTAACTGACGAAAATGACAACCCGCCCCGCTTTGAGAAGGGACGATACGAGATCTTCAAATCAGAGAACAACGCCCCGGGAGCATACCTGACATCCATCATGGCCACTGATCCTGATCTGGATGCCAACGGGCAGGTGAGCTACTCCATCTTGGAGAACTCTATTCACGGGAGTCCCATCTCCACCTTTGTGACCATTGACCCCTCTAATGGTGCCATCTATGCACTGCGTACATTTGACCGTGAGGATTTGAGTCAGATCTCTTTTGTCGTGCAAGCCAAAGACGCAGGAAAACCTGCACTGACCAGCAATGCCACCGTGACTCTGAACATCCTGGATGAAAACGACAACCCTCCGGTCATCATAATGCCCCAGTTGTGGAATTTTACAGCAAATGTTCCTGCATCAAAGTTTACAGAGGCTGGGCAGTTGGTGACAGTTGTCAAGGCGACCGATCGCGACACAGGGGTCAACGCTGAGCTCATTTGCTCCATTGTCAATGGCAACGAGGAGGGATTCTTCCTCATTGACCCAAGAACATGTGAGATCCACGCCAACGCTAGTCTGGAGAACTTCCCTCATGAGCATGTCGAGCTTACAGTGGTGGTCAGAGATCAGGGAAGTGAAAGCCTCAGTGCCAAGGCTGTTCTGAAGATTACCCTCTATGAGAACATCGAGGGCCACGTGGAGCTGATCGATCCGGGGGCATCCTCCTTCGATTCGTCCATGATCATCATCATCTCTTTGGTGGTCATTTGTGCTGTGCTCCTGGTCATCATGGTGGTGTTTGCTGCCCACTGCAACCGGGAGAAGAAGGACACCAGGCACTCCTACAACTGTCGGGTTGCAGAATCCACCCACCAGCACCACCCCAAGAAGCCCACGCGGCAAATCCACAAAGGCGACATCACCCTGGTTCCCACGGTGAATGGCACCCTCCCAATCAGAGCGCACCACCGCTCACCCTCGGCCACGCCTCCCATGGAGCGAGCCCAGATTGGAAGCCGGCAGAACCAAAACAGCCGGCAGTCCCTAAACAGCCTGGTGACCATCTCATCCAATCACATCCCAGAGAGCTTTGCCCTGGAACTGGCGCACGCTACCCCACCTGTAGAGGTGAGCACACGGAGACACACACACATAGCTGGTCTTCAGCCTCTGTCTCCCATAAAAACACACACACACACACACACACACACACACACACACACACACACACACACACACACACACACACATCTGTGGTCTTCAGCCTCTGTCTCCCATAAACACACACACGCACACACACACACACACATACACACACACACACACACACACAGCTGTGGTCTTCAGCCTCTGTCTCCCATAAAAAAACACACACACACACACACACACACACACACACACACACACACACACACACACACACACACACACATCTGTGGTCTTCAGCCTCTGTCTCCCATAAACACACACACGCACACACACACACACATACACACACACATACACACACACACACACACACACACACACACACACACAGCTGTGGTCTTCAGTCTCTGTCTCCCAAACGCACACACACACACAGACGCACACACACACACACACACACACACACACACACACACACGCACACACAGCTGTGGTCTTCTGTCTCTGTCTCCCATAAACACACACACACACACACACACATACACACACACACACACACACACACACACACACACACACACACACACACACGCACACACACACATGGCTGTGGTCTTCAGCTTCTGTCTCCCATAAACACACACACACACACACACACACACACACACACACTCACACACACACACACACACACACACACACACACACACACACACACACACACACACACACACACACACACACACATGGCTGTGGTCTTCAGCCTTTGTCTCCCATAAACACACACACACACACACACACACACACAGACACACAGACACACACACACACACACACACACACACACACACACACACACGCGCGCGCACACACACGCGCACACACACACACGCACACACACACACACACACGCACACACGCACACACACACACACACACACACACACACACACACACACACACACACACACACACACACACACACACACACACACACACACACACACACAGCTGTCAGTTTGAGCAAATTAACTCATCTCCAAATGTGACTTAATCGCCGCTGCCTTGTAGTTCAGACTGACTCTCATTAAAACTGTTGATGACTACAGATGTCGTTGTCTTTATCCTGTTTACACCCTGTCACCATGACCTCCATCACCGCCATGACTCGACCCCCAGCCACTGGACTCGCCCCGTCTCCGCTCCCCGTTTTTGTTTAAATGTCATCCATTTTGTCTCACCCATTTTTAGCAGCCTCTCCATCATCCATTTTATGTTTACTCATCCATTATTTTGTCTTCTTCGTTGTCCCCCCCCCCCCCCCCATGTCCCATCTGGTATTCATCCCCCTTCTTTCTGTTTCTTTTTGTTTTATTTTGTTTGTTTTTGTCATTTTTTTTTGGGTGTAGCAAGTCTCACAGCTTCTGTCCATGCTCCATCAGGGCCAGTACCAGCCCAGACCCAGTTTCCGTGGCAACAAATACTCCCGCAGCTACAGGTAATTTACCCCCATCCCTCAGCCCCCCCCCCCCTCCCCCTCTCTCCACTTCCTGAAATTTTCTGTTTACTTTTCAAAACCACTTGTTCCTCATTGTGTATTCCATGCTCCAACAACCTGTTGTGGAAGTTTGTCGGCTGATCTGTTGGATTGTTTGATGTCATGTGATATTCGTGTGTTTCATGCTCAAATTGTCATGAAGACGATGCCGCTCAGTGTAAAAGAATCACTGGAAGTCTCACAGATTCGATGGTATTTTTTGTGGAATCCAGGCTCCGGTTGTAAAGTCTGCATCCATCAAAACCTCCATCATGACACCTCCTTATGATCTCTAAGTGATGAGATTTATTGATGTCCCTTGTGGCTGCTGTGGCGGATTTGTTGATGGGATCTACCTGCATGTAGAATTTATGAGCCAGGCCTTGTCTGGCGATTTGACAGATGTGCGGAAGCAGCAGGTGTGATGTGATGGATTCAGTCTTCTTGTCAGGCAGACTGATTTATCCAGCTTTACATTAGACACATAAAACTTTCCTCACTTCTATTCAAATGGCACTGGTGTGTTTGCAAACTTTACCTCCGTTCCTCCTCACAGGTATGCATTGCAGGACATGGACAAGTTCAGCCTGAAGGACAGTGGCCGTGGGGACAGTGAGGCGGGGGACAGCGACTGCGAGATGGGGCGGGAATCCCCTGTGGACAGGCTGCTGCTAGGGGAGGGCTTTTCTGACTTAATGCACCTCGAAATGCACCATCGACTGCACCCAGGTGAGGCTTTTTTCACCACTTTGCCTCCGCCTCAGCAGCTGCACCCTTCAACAGCAACACTTTCCTTCTTATCCACTTTGACACCTTCTGCAGTACTCGGTTGTTTTTCATCCCTGACACCTTCCGCAACAGCTGCAGCTCAACTATCACCTCTCATTTTGGAGGATAATCACACTTTAGCTAAATATGTTAAAGGAAAGTTGTCACTCGGGGTTCTGCCTGGAGTGAACAGAGATGATTTTCACTCATCTTACAGGTTTAGAAGATTAAAAAAAAAGAAAAAAGCTAGAAGTGACCCGAACGATCCAGACCACACCCTACTCCCAAACGTAATGCCTGCCGGACAGATTTCAGCACCATGGACAGCGCCAGGACTAAGCCTATTATTTGTCTATACACCTGCCTTTACGGCCACTAAATTCACCCTGTTGCCAACACAATCTCTATTGTACTCAGCTCCATTCCTCCACACAATCCTCATTTCCACGCTCGTTATCGCAGTGCGAGAGGTTACAGCGTGCCTGGCTGTTTGTGCGTGTGTGTGGTTGTGTCTGTGCGTTATCTGCCCTTAAGATAGAGTCGTGTCTGTAAAATCCTCCCCGGAGCGGAGATGAGTCGCCTGTCACTCATCAGTATGCGTCTCAGGGTGCTGTTTTTTCTCCTCCCTTCACTCTTTTTTCCCCCCTTTCTCCCTTTTCCCCCTGGTGAGTGACAGTGGTGTGCTTTCATGTCTGAACTGAGGAGAATTCATGGTAATTGCTTTTAGAATGATGTTATTCTCTCCGTCTCTTAGTAAGTCTGTCCCTCTCTTGCTTCCTCCAACATGCCCACAAGCTCCTCCGCATCTCGCCGTCCCTCCCCTGTACTCATTAATGCGTCCTCCATCTTTATCGAGATAGATAAGGGGAGGGACGGTGGGCATGGGCAGTCTCATCTTATTTTCTTTCTCCTGGGAAAGACTTGGAGGTGTTGCATCTCTCTGACCCACAGACGAGCTTACCACAGCTCTTCCTCGAGAGAATTCATTTGTTCAGATGGATATTCATTCTGAGCATGACAAAAGAACCAAGAAAGCAAATTTGAGCCTCAGCTTTGTTGTTGGGAGATGTGGACAGAGTTGGCGGAGTGGCCAAATATTACATTAGCATCTGCCTGTGATGCCGTGAGGGTGGGATCTGGCACTCGTTCATTCATTTATCCAGCTCCTGTCAGGGCTTCGTACCTGGCACCACATGGACATCCATCCTGTAAGCTGTAAATAACACCAGTATGTGGCCAGGAAGAGGAAACAATCAGACTGGGATTTAAAGTAAAGCTGACCAACCCGGCTTTGTGCTTCTCTCATTCAAAGGGATACTTTGCAGCATTTCATATTTTTAAATCGTTTTTGAGCCAGTATGTGCTAAATTGACCCTTTGCAGGGTTAATGAAAGGTCACCCTGCATCTATCGCCCCCTGTGGCCAGAATAATCCACTTGCAACTTCAGACTGGCAACCGCTCTGTTGGGACCTAGAAAAACTGAGCTACACACTTGGCGCTGCGGTCTAGTTCCAGCACATTTCCTGCATGTTTTAGATTATGAACACGGCTGATTCGTTTGATTTAGTGATGGATCACTCCTGTAGACACTAATAAAGACTGGGGAGGCATGCCAGCTGTTAGCTTAAAGCAGGGGTGCCCAGTCCTGGTCCTGGAGGGCTGGTATCCAGCAGGTTTTAGTTTTAACCCTTCTTCAACACACCTGAATTCAATCAGCAGGGGATTAACAGGCTTCTGTAGAGCCTGAGGAGCTGCTGCACAGGTGATTCAACCATTGAATCAAGTGTGTTGGAGCAGAGAAACCACAAAACCTGCTGGATACCGGCCCTCCAGGACCAGGATGGGGCACCCCTGGCTTCAGGTGTAAAAAGACAAACGCACAGGGAGAAGATACGTTTTGGTTTTGGTTCTACAAATGAACACTAGGGGGGTGGGGTGGGGGTGGGGGGCTAAAAGCCAGCCCAACCTGCCTAGTTCTGCAACAGAAGCTAAATGCTCAAGTTTTTGTTTGATCGTATTTTAGGCCAAGAAACTGTTACTAAAGTAACTTTTCAGAAGAAACTGCTTTTCAGTTTAGGTGTCAATGACCTTCGGGTTAATGTTAGTTGAGACTCACCACACACACACACACACACACACACACACACACACACACACACACACACACACACACACACACACACACACACACACACACACACACACACACACACACACACACACAAAGTAGTTTTTTTCAGCTGAGTTGTTTTGCTGTCACTAAATGTCAAACGTCAGTAGATTTCCACGCTCTGGTTTGACTGATGTGGTTTTCTTCTCTCGTCTGTTTGTTTTTTACCGCTCAGCTATGAGACTGTGCACGGATGAATGTCGCATCTTGGGACACTCTGACCGGTGCTGGATGCCCCCTCTCGCCTCCCCCACTTCCTCTGCCGACTATCGCAACAACATGTACATCCCCGGGGAGGAGTCCTCGCAGCAACCCCAGCTCGAAGACGACCAGTCGTCAGTGGACTCGGAGAACCGTAAAAGCTTCTCCACTTTTGGCAAGGAGTCTGGTGGTGACGAGCTGGGGGCTGGAGGGGGTGGGGAGGTTTGTGCAGCTGGGGGAGGGACTGGCTCCCTCCTCACAGAAATGAACTCTGTGTTCCAGCGACTCCTACCCCCTAACATGGACTCCTACACTGAGTGCACTGAAACGAGCCCACCCTCGTCCTTATCGACCACTGAAAGAGGAAGCTGTCGTAGTGGCAATGCTGCCGGTAACCATAGTAACAGTGCTGTTCCTCAGGACAACCGCAGAGGGTTGTTGCCAGGTGGCAAAGGTCCTGCTTACCCCCCAGGTGTGGCAGCATGGGCTGCCAGTACCCATTACCTAAATCCAGGAAGTGGATCTGTAGGGAGCAACCATGTTTCCTCCACATCATCATCATCATCATCATCATCCTCATCATCATCAAACTCCACTCCTGCCTCCACTAATGGACAGCCACCACACCTGAAATGGCTGCCAGCCATGGAGGAAATCCCAGAAAACTACGAAGAGGACGACTTCGATGGCGTTTTCCATCAGGGTCACCCGAGCGGGAAACGCAGCGAGAGCCGCCACGAGTCCGGCATGGATGCTAGCGAACTGGCGCACGAGATCAACAAGCTGCTGCAGGACGTCAGACAGAACTAGAGAGGGGGAATAAAAAAATAAATGAGTCTGTTCTCACTGCTGTGGAGAAACATCTCACCACCTTCTCCGTTACTGTGCCAACCTAAAACTCCACCACGCCGGTTGTTTTAACCACTCCAACGCTCGTCTTGCTTATTCGACCAAATTCCCTTTTCTGCCTCTCGGATGCAGAGACTTCGAGTAAAAGTGAAACAAGGCACTGAAACAGCGGAGCTACTTAAAGGCGTCAAAGCGAGAGCTCGGAGAGCAGATTGTGTTGCTGTTATTACAGTCTCTCACATCGCTCCAATGACTGATTTCAAACGGAAATCCATCAACAGAAAGGACGTATTCCTGCTTCGTTTGTAATGTTTACAACAGCGCGAACAGAGGAACAGACGTTGTGCGATCTGATTTTCATTCCATCCTATACAGCTTTGTACAGTGTCTGTGGAAAAAGGCAAACTCACTTGAATATTGTGCCATGTCTCCTGTTTGGTTATTATGGAATGTAACTGTACAACTTGACCTTTGTATTTTAAAAATACACTCTTTTGTACTTCTATATATATTTATATGTGTCCATGTATGTATGTACAGAGAAAAGGAAACAAACGTCTATTTTTTATATTTGTCACTGCATGTCTTAATATCTCTTGCTTTGTCCCTTTTCCTCTGCCTTTTTTATTTTGTAAAACAGCCGTATTTTGTTTTGTTTTTGAACGTGCGTGAGTGTGTGAGCGTACACATATCTATATACGGAAAAGTGGAAGAAAAAAAATCACATTTCAATGCAGCTTCATGTTGGAAGTGACTTTTTTTGTATGGTTAAATTGTGACCAGTGGATGATAAATAAAGTGGGGGCATTGGTAAACTTTCTTCACTATTTCACTTTTATACGAGTTTTGGTTGACACTGGTTTCCTCTCAAAGCGTCTCCATTTGCCCCTCTGTCTTTTAGCACCCCCTAATGCTCAGCATCAGAATTGCAGCACCACCGAACCTCCATAGACCCTTGTTCCATCACATCTGCAGACATGTTCCTGGTAATAATCTCAACATTTTCCATGCATTTATTCCCAAATGATCTCCTACCATTAAACTGCATTTAAGCATTCATTTCATTTCAGAGGATTAGTCCTCCTCAGAGTCTCTCATCTGTGAAAGAATCACACTTAAACTAAACAGGCTATGCTTAGCAAATGAACAGCATCTCATAGCTGCGCATGAAGAGAAATTGAAAACATGATAGTGTGCTACACCACCATATGGACTCATAATGCAATTAAGAGAAATTAAGAAGTAAGCCTCCCTGCTCTCGTCTCTCGCTCTGCTCATGATTATGAGGGCTTATCTTTGGTTGATACACTCAGGAACACATGTCACACACTCTCTCACACACACACAGAGGAGTAAATACCACGAGTCGCCTTTTAAAGAGGAAAATTAGAGTGTTTTAGCAAGTTAAAGGTCAGTTCTGCATACAGACAAACAAAAGTAGCCGTTAGCATCTAAGCAAATCACACAAAAAAGTCACGCCACGTCTGTGGCTAGACCTGAGCACCAAAAACAACAGAACATGCTTGACAACACTTGATAATGAGCTCATTTGTCTTCATTATTAAATAATTCAAGCTTCAGCGAGCAGCAGGTGTGAGAGATTCACTCGTGCTAGATGCTAAATTAGCTTAGCTTCGTGTAGGGGCTAATTTTATGCAAATTTCCAGCTTTATACATTAGAAGAAAGTGTTTTGGAGATCAAAGAGAGTTTTTACCTCTTAATGTTTTGTATGCAAAGTGCGATTTTGGCTAGCTGACGTTCTTAGGTCTCCTTTCACTGTTTCCTTTGATTTATTTGCAAATTGATGAAGAATATTCTACCAGTTCTCAAACTACGGTTGTGTTCAGTGGCAAACGGGACTGATTATTCACACCATGAAGTTATTTCTGCTGAATTTCTAATGTGAATGTTTTCAGCTTTGTAAGATTTTCACAAAACCAAATTTTGAAACTAACAACTCAAAAAGCAAATGAAGCAGGGGGCTGGAGCAGGTGAGTATCTTTTTATTTGGTGGAAATAAACAGGCAAGTAATTTTTTCAACACTAACAGAGCAACTCTGATTAAGACACATATAGTGAAACCTAGCTTCCTGGTTTTTTTTGTTTTGCATCAATTAACATGTAAGTCAGCTGCTCCAGCCTCCTGCCTCATCTTTGATCGCCCATCAGTTATTCAGCACCAGATTGTGAGTGGATGACGTGCAAAGAGCCTTATTTTAACTCTAAAAGTAGATTTTGATCACCTGAGTGTGGATTCTGCAGGGATCGGATTTAATTAAGTTCATTTCGTGGGTGGAAACTGGCGTGATTTAAAAAGTTTAAATAAAATGTGTGTGTGTGTGTGTGTGTGTGTGTTTTCAGAATTAGATTGGCAGCATATGACAGACGATCTCTGGCAACAAGGCAGTTTTTGGTTTAGGGTAATGGTGTGTGTAATAGAAAAATAAAACAACGAACAAAAAGAGTGAGAGAACCAGTGAATGCATTTATTTCCACTCACATAATTAATTTAACACAAACACAACACGGCACCGATAGGATGCTGTAATATGAACCCCGGCTTGTTATTGTCTTGGTAAATCCACCATTTAATTGTTTGTCAGTCTCACTTGCCTCTCACTCCCATTCTGACACCTGCACTCTTCCATCTTCTCTCACCCTCCTGCCCATACCCCCATATCTCACTTTCATCTCCTGGCTATTTCTGTCTGTTCATCTGTCTGTTTGAGCCTCACACGCCCATAAATATTCCCCTTCACACAGAAACAGGCACGCACACAAATCCAAATCCCAGCAGCGTTCTCAGCTCATATCGCATCCCCAAGTCCCCACAGACATTAGAATCTGTAATGCTCCTCTGTGCTTCATCTCATCCTGTCACTCTCTGATTCGTCCCTAATCACAAGGCCTATTTTCACTAATTGTTTTCTTCACATCACCACAACAAAGGTATTAACTCATAACGCTTAAGTCAGACCTTTCTTCTTCTGACAAGATGCAAAAACATAAACGCCGCCATCTTCTTCAGGTGGAAAATGTGCTTTTTTTTCTTTAGGAAGGGTAATGCTTACATCACGCGGGGCTGCTGACCTGAAATCAGCTCTCGTTTAAAGGCAAAACCACAACCCTGACCCCTCGCTGCACCTGCAGCAGCAGCAGCAGGGAAGCAGGATATTGGCCGGCCTGTAATATAAGAAGAGTAAACAAGTCACACTGATAAAAACACCAATGATGGAATGCCATCCTCGTACGTAAACTTTATTGTTTAAGGCTCATCTTCTTTTTGTTCCAGCGGTTCAAATCTGAAGGAGAATCCACGAGCCGAGGTTCAGGAGAACCTGAGACACCAGTCTTTCCTTCCAGTTTCACACAAGCTAAGATAAATCAAACAAGTTTAAATTAGAATTAAACTAACTTTTTTTACACACGCACCTTTTATGTTTCCACTTGAGCTCATCAGAGAAAACCACATTTGTTTATAACGGGGCCGCAGAGGCAGGACGAGTTGTCCTGCAGTCAGAGGATTGACTTTTGGTTTGCTAATACTAGTTTATCCATTTAATTATAGATTCACCAGGATAAATACAATAAAGTTTATCTTTCACCAAATACAATATTTACTAAGACATCACAATATAACTATAGACACATTACGTGTGTGTGTGTGTGTGTGTGTGTGTGTGTGTGTGTGTGTGTGTGTGTGTGTGTGTGTGTGTGTGTGTGTGTTCTGTCTTCTCCATCCCCAGTGAGTCGTGGAGGATGGCTGCTTATACTGAGCCAGGATTCTCTGGAGGTTTCTTCCTGTTAAAAGGGAGTTTTCCTCTCCACTGTCGCTGCATGCTTGCTTAGTATGAGGATTGCTGTATAGTCACTGACACTAGTCAGTGACTCGATGCAATTTGCTGGGTTCCTTATATAGGAAACATTATTTCTGATTGGCTTAATGAACTGTGAATTGGAATGTTTATTATGTGAAGTGCCTTGAGACGACTCTTGTCGTGATTTGGCGCTTTATAAATAAACTTGAATTGAATGGGGTAAATCTCGGCTACCGGCCGAGAATTCTGCTCCTGCGTTCTTGTGCAAGACACTTAACCCCCCACCCCCGCCTTGGTGGTCAGAGGGACCGGTAACGCTCGTGCACAGCAGCTTCACCCCATCAGTGAGCCCCAGGCTACGCTGTAGCTCATCCTCGCCAGCGTGTGAATGTGTGTGCACATGGGTTACTTGTAAAGTGCTTTGGGGGGTTGTAGAAACCAAGAAGGTTCTATTGTTTGATGTGTGATTGTTTTATGTGTCTTATGTGTTTTATATGTACTGTTATGAGTACTTATGCCTTAAACTGCATCTTAATGTCTCAGAAATCTTTAAAAAAAAGACTTATTTAATTTATGGACAAACGCCAGCATCTCTAAGGTTCCAGACTTTTATTTTGAAGGTCTCTTTCTTATTTCCTTTTCCCCTTAAAAATGACAGAATTCAAGTCGAAGTGCAACGTCAGCTTCTGCTTTACTGTTTTCTGTTGGATCTATTCAGATGTTTCGTGTTAGGAGGACATATGCAAGCATAAGGTGAAGGTATCTTTAGAAAATGAGGTGCTGAAAAGTTAAGAGGGAACCAGCTTGTGTAATTGCTAACATGCTGCTGTGGAAAGCCACGGCAGAAACATGAAGGAACGCCGCCAGAAGTGACCTTTCATAAAACCCATTGGAATATAAATATTACTTAGCTTCAAGTCTGTTTTGTCACAGTTCCAAGGATCCACTTCAGAGGGACTGAAGAGTCGCGCGTGGCTGCGGAGCAGCAGGTTGCAGACGTTTGTTAGTTTACAGGTGAAATTGGAAAATTAAATAAAAGTTCATAAATGTCAGAAATCCAACTTAAAAAGTGAAACTAAACTATGAGACAGACTCATTCCATGCAAAGACAGATGTGTCCGCCTTTATTTGTTATAACTGCGATGATTACGTCTCACAGCTGATGAAAACTTCACATTCAGAATCTCAGATTACAAGAATATTGTGAAAAGGTTCAATATTCTAGACCCAAAGTGTCCCACTCTAATCAGCTAATGAGTCCAGAACATCTGCAAAGGGTTCCTGAGCCTTTAGATGGTCTCTCAGTCTGAGCTGGATTACTGACATATAAACTTTAGCACCAGATTCTCTTTTTTTTTTTTTTTTTGAGTCTCACCTTTGGGACTACACAACCAAAGTTTAACATGTGGGTCATTTGTCTTCTGGCCTCTCGAAACTTCTCATTTTACAGAACACATTATTCCTTTGTGCATGCATGTTTATTTAAAACAGTTTACGTTTACTTCACTGAATGAATACGCTGATGTTAATAAGGAAGACAGACTTGTCCAGCAGATGGCACTGTGGGACTAATATATCACCAGAAGCAGAGGGGGGGCTACAGAGGCCGATGGGCTTTTAGAGCTCCACTCAGACCTCAGCCTCTCATTCAACAAGGCCTGCAGAACAACTGTAGAGTGAGGAGAGTGCTGAGGCTGAATCATTCTTTCACTCTAATTGCATATTGGTTCATGCATCTTTTGCTTGCCCCCCCCCCCCCTTTTTTTTTTAGCAGGGATTATCTTTTCTATGTCTTTGAGAGTGGATGCATGTTTGCCCTCATCATGGTGATGGTAAGTGTGCATGCAAATAATTGCTGGGGATCATGACAGTGTTAATTTAGTTGCAGTTGGCTCTATAAGTGTTTCTTTGTGTGTGTGTGGAGGAGGGAGGTGCGTGAAGGTGATTGTGTTTTCTGTACTCTCTCTCTCTCTCTCTCGCCCTAATATATATCCCCATCCAGCGTGCCATTTAGAACTGGAGTGCCGACAGTTGTATATGCTCTCCCTTACCTCGTCTCTTTCTCTCTTTGCACAGATGGATTAGTGTGGCGTGATAGAGAGTAAAGACAGAATCTCACTGCTGCAGCTCGCTACTTGGCCCGCTGCCACCTAATATTGATGCACGCACACATGCATAAATACCACATGCACGCACACATACTGTGTCACTGTTGTCGTTGCACCCTGAGGCTAAGCTCGCTATTTTGATATGCAGATGGCTTAATTACTGTATGCACACAAACATTCACACTGGATAAAGTGTTCATGTGTGTGACAACACTAAAATCGCAGAAGGCAGTTTTTGCTCTGGGTTTCAACTTTCTTTCCAGGAATGCACGTAAGGCGTGCAGAACGGAAAATGTACTCCGACACGAACCCCGAACGAGACAACCAAAGAGCAGACGAGAGCAACACGTTATGTTCTTATGAATATTGTTACGGTTTTTGTATTTTTGGAATAGCGCAACGTAAAATCTAAGATGTTCGCTCCTTTCTGTTTTTATGTTCCTCCAGGACTGCTGCTAGTTTAAAGGTGCATTATGTCAGAAAGAATTAAGAATGGCATCCTTTGGTTACTGCAGCCAATTTTCCTAACAAAACAAGTCACTTTCTCAATGCTGATCTGTGAGTTTCATGGCTGTCGCCAGCTGCAGACCAGCACCAGAAGATTCTCGACGAGAAGGACAGATGGGTCATAAACAGTAAGTTGATTAGTAGATAAGTACATTTCTACTGTAATGTCTTGTTGCTGATAGTTGAAAAAGTAGCTTAAAGGTCAACTTCACTCATATTTTAACCATTTGATGCATGAAATATGAAATCTTCAATCATGATTTCTTTTAACAAATTTTTTCGTTCATCTTTAGGTGTGAATGAAACAAATTTCAACAAATATTTTTATTAACATTTAATAATTTACAAATAATTTATTACACGTCCACCTCAGTAGACAGCGTGCGTTCTGGACATGAAATAAGTTGGCTTGACTCACTGAAGTCCAAATGGAGGGGCTCACATGCAATAAAGTCTTCAGCAGCTATGCTTAAAGGCAAACAACTAAATAATTCTGAGTACCCGTCTGCTTTAGTGACCAGCATGCATCAGAGGGTTAAGAAACACATAGTGGAATAGATGCCTTGTAAGTTGCTCTGTGGGGGGAAGCTCTGGCGCACCTGTTTGAGGACATAGAAGTTGGGGGAAAAAGTACTTTCAGACGACAGGATCCGGAGTCTTATTTCCTGAACCTCTGATTGGATAACAGCAATGCTTACTCTGCAACATCGATGTTTTATCCCCACAAATACCACAAGCCTGGAGGAGTTTTGTTGTGTGGAGGAGTTGCTAATGCAGAGGGTTTGCTTCTTCTAGCTGAGACTTCCTTTGTTGTTTCCCGGATGGTAAACCAACAACAGCCTTCCCCGTTGCGAGTTGATGTGAGTGAGTCCATGATTGTTGACTGACAGGGTGACGCAGATCTGTCAGGATTTTCTAATCTTAGAGTTTCACCGCCTATTTTTTTATCAGAAGTTAATGCAGGAGGAAGGGGTAGAAGACTACTTTCAAGGACAGCCTGCATGAACAGAGTGGCCGGTCATTTAAACAGTGGCGTGTCCAGATCTTCTAAAATGGGGTGGCCCAGGTGAGGCATTGCTTTGTGCATAGGTGGCACAAATGGTTATGCTTTTTTGTTTTACCTCAAGCCTTTTGTGGTCAACGAAGAGCCTATTTAAAGGGAATTCATTGTGGTGACACCTGAGGTGGCCAATCAGATTTCAAGGGTTGCATGTGCCACCCCAGGCCACTCCCTGGACACGCCCCTGCATTTAAAAAGCTAAAAGAAAAATTTTTTTTTCACAGAACTTACTCTTAAAGATGTTTTTTATTCAGTTCAGTTCATTTAAAAAAGCCAAATCACGACAAGAGTCGTCTCAAGGCACTTCACACAGTAAGCATGCCAGTACAGGCCAGTTCATTAAGCCAATCAGAAAAATGCTTCCTATATAAGGAACCCAGCAGGTTGCATCGAGTCACTGACTAGTGTCAGTAGGATTAGAGTTTCCACTACAAGAACTTTAGGGTAAATTTACAGGAACCTCCCGACATGCGCATCTCCACCTGACCGGGCCGTCCGAACGGCCATTTTCCGTGACGTTTTCAGGAACCTTCGAGTACCTGCTCCGGAATAGTTACTCCGAACGGCCCGGTGGAGTAGCTGGGCAGAACCTCTGGTTATCTCACCCTGACTGGTTGTAATTAGTAGGAAATAACATCAGCAGACATAGAAAACAACCGGCAGCTGTAAAATTAGAAGAGTAGTGTGTAAAAAATAATAATAATAATAATTAAAAGCTGGTGAAGCAGAATGGAAGCCAAAAGAAAACAAATCTAACTCTCGCCACCAGAAAACTCGGTGGAATTCCCCCACAGACTTAATTAGCGGGGCTTGTCTCACAAAACTCAGAGCTTCTCTTGTCCTCTGAATGGATTAAATGATGATATACTTCTATAAAATAAATGCTTTTAATATTAATAATGTTACTTTGGGTGCTTTTTTGGGGCTGATCAGTGACATCACTCACTGCCAAAGCGGACGTGACATCCTGACGACTGTGCAAGGTCTGGAAGGGCTGGATTTAAATGGAGACACAACAGCTGAGAAGACTGGAATGTCCTAGCTCCTGATCAAGTTCCCCATCCAAGGAACTACCCTGGAGTTCTGGTAATGGAAACATGCCTAGTGTCTCTACAGCAATCCTCATACTAAGCAAGCATTTAGCGACAGTGGAGAGGAAAACTCCCTTTTAACAGGAAGAAACCTCCAGAGGATCCTGGCTCAGTATAAGCAGCCATCCTCTACGACTCACTGGGGATGGAGAAGACAGAGAGCACACACACACACACACACACACACACACACACACACACACACACACACACACACACACACACACACACACACACACACACACACACACACACACACACACACACACACACACACACACACACACACAAGAGATAAACTTTATTGTATTTATCCCAGTGAATCTATAATTAAACAGATAAACTAGCAGTAGCACATTCAGTGTCAAAAAGCAAAAAGTTGTTATCAGGAGAGGGAGAATGTTTAAGTGGTTAGCAGCAGTGTGCTAGTCGATGGCCCCCTCCATGAGGCCACCACAGCTCAGCAGAACATCGTTGTAGCTTCTTCTGGGGAGAAAAACACTTAGAGAGAAAATAAAGTTAACAGCTGAAATAGCAGGAAATAATACAGTTTAAGAGCAGACTGTAGAAGAAAGCAGTAGAGTGTGGAAAGTGGTCAGTGTATCCTCCAGCAGTCTAAGCCTATAGCAGCATAACTACGGAGATAACTCTGGATAATCTATCCTATTTAGATGTAGGCATCTTGGATTCAGGGCAAGGGAGAGCCGTCTTTACCGACTGTACACTCCACCTCCCTCTACTCCCCCACTTGTCCAGATTTAGGCTAACATCAGATTTTAACCATAGACCCTATCAAATAAAAATGTTTTAAGCCTAGTCTTAAAAGTAGACAAGGTGCCTGCCTCACGGACTAAATCTGGGAGCTGGTTCCACAGGAGAGGAGCCTGATAGTTAAAAGATCTGCCTCCCATCCCATTTTTTTTAAGATATTTTTAGTGCCGACTACATTTACTAAATAATTTGTTAATGTTAGCGCAACAGTAACCTCTAACCTTCTTCTACTCTAGCCAAGGCTTCTTAGGGGTAGAATTTATAACTTCTGGGTCACTCCTATTACTGGCTTGGCATCTTTAAAAAATGTTGCTGCAACTTGCCGGACGGTGTTCGAAAAACAAATGCCGGCTATGCAGTGTTAGCTCGCACACACTCAACAACCTCATGAACTCACTGATTCTAAACAGTAATTACGTCCATCTTTAGCTTTTTTTTAAAGGACAGAAACTGCCAACCCCCACAGCCAGCCGCGGATGAAAGCAGTTTCAGTGTAACCCTCCTTCCAACGTGATTGAGACATTAGAAACTAGATTTCTTACATGTTGCATGAAGCCAACCACAGATGTCGCCCCATGCCTGAGAGCCATCAATGAGTTGTGGTCAGACTACAAATTCACATAGGATGCCTTGCCAGGCCAGGCTAACTTGAGTTTTTATTTATTTTCTTTTTGAAAATCACTGGGTTTTAAAAAGCAGCGTATGCTGTATAAATATATGAATGTATCTATTTCCCTCTTTTTTGTGGAGCAGCATATAAAGAAGGATATTCAGAGACAGAGACAAAGGTGCTGCAGTGTTATTTCCCTGATGACCCGCCGCCCCCCTTGTGACCTACTTCCACTATGGGTTGAGTCAGATCTCATGCACACTGTAATTCATCTTGCTTTAGTGTGTGTGTGTGTGTGTGTGTGTGTGTGTGTGTGTGTGTGTGTGTGTGTGTGTGTGTGTGTGTTTGTGTGCATGGGAGTGAATGAAACAACACAAAAGGCCAATTACCCAGATATCTCGGCAACCAGGTCTGTTTGTAATGCTTTGGTCACACCAAAAGATCAACCTTTGGTCCATGATTTTGGATGAGTGTGTGTGTGTGAATAGGAGTCTGGGGGTGAAAATTAATCTAATTACCCAGAAAGCCTCGTCTTCTGTCTGTCTGATCATAGTCAGCTGCATAAAGATGATTCTGCTGCATCATGGCGCCATTTGAGTAAACAGAAAATTCTATTTTGGACGAGTTTTTGTGTTGTTCAGAGAAAACTGTCTTTGTGTCTTTGTGTGATCTTCCGCCAGAAACAAACATGTCAAACATGCCAGTGACTGTTAAATTATTTAAACCTGTAGAAAAATGTGATGTCTTGTTTTGACATTCTGAACTGTTTGTCAAAAAGTGTAAAAGCAACAAAAATTACATTTGGAACATTGGAAATGTAAAAAAAAACAATTGTTTTTATTTTGAAACATTAAACAACAAACTATTTTATGTGTGAAAAGAAATCAGGAAGTTTAAGAGTTTGAGTCCTTCGTGAACAAAAATGAATTGTATTTGTGCAAAAACCAATTCTAAACTTAACAACCTTGGTCCATAGAAAACTTTACACGTTGTAAGGAAACCAAAGTGATGCACTGGTCAGTCACCAAGAACATTAAGATACAATTTTTAATTAAAGACAAAATAAGAAACCAAATGAACTCGATGTGGCGTAAGAAAATATTTTCATTTGGGACAATAAATACAATTTAAAAAGGTGAGGAAATGAGTGGAAACAGAACAGGCTAGAGGACACCAAGTTATGGCAAGGCATTTTAACATTTAATCAACAATCAGACCTCTCTGTAATTTCTATTGGTTGGGGTTTGAACCTAGGACCTTCTTGCTAAAAGGCAACAGCTCTAACCATGACTCCACTATGCAGCCTATTTTCTATTATAATAATAATAATAATGCATTGAACTTATATAGCGCTTTTCAAGACACCCAAAGACGCTTTCACACGCTCTCACATTCACACACTGCTAGTGATGGTAAGCTACTTGTAGCCACAGCGGCCCGGTGGAGGTCTGACAGAGGCGAGGCTGCCATTTGGTGCCGTCGGCCCCTCTGACCACCACTAACACAGGCAAGTTGGGTGAAGTGTCTTGCCCAAGGACACAACAGCAGGATACCCCTGGCGGGAGCTGGAATCGAGCCCATGACCCTCCGATCATGAGGCAACCCACCCTACCACCTGAGCTACTGCTGCCCCAACAATTATATATTATTTGTTGTATTATAACAATAATCTATTATAACAATAAATTATTTTATTCTAGTATTAATTGTATTCTTTTTAGTCAAAATTGCAAATGAAGACGTGAACATCAATGTGAATTAAGTTAGAGAACTCCCAGCATCCCTAAAAACCTAAGGTGGCCTTTTTAACTTTTATTAGGCAGACTGGACATGTGCTCCGATATCCATGAGCACATTGTTACTGAACATTTCAAATATCTGAAGTGTTCGTGCCGGATCAGGACTATTCAATTTCGGGCCTGGAGGTCCGGTGTCCAGCTTGTTTTAGTTCTGCCCTGCTGCAACACACCTGACTTCATTCAGCAGGTGATTAACAGGCTTCTGCAGAGCCTGATGAGCTGCTGCACAAGTGATTCAACCACTGAATCTGTGTTGGAGCAGAGAAACCACTAAAACATGCTGGATACCGGCCCTCGAGGCCTGGAACTGTTCGTTCAGGTATAAAAATCTTTCACGTCATAAATATTATCGAACATAACTGGAACATAAAAGTAGCTATACAATTACTTTGCTAGGTAACTAATTACTTTTAAAATGTGATAACTGAGTTACTAACTCAATTACTTTGTGAAAAAAAATCATTTGTAACTATAATTAATCATTTCTTTTTATTGTAAGATACCCAACTCTGCCGGTGGTTCAGGCGCTTGCCTCCTTCTGAAGGATTTCTGAGCACTTCCCACTGGAGTCGGGGCAGGTGCAGAACTCAATGTGGGAGTCATAGTTCTTCTCTGATCAGGGTATGCCTTTGGATCTCAAGGGATGAGTGGTAAAGTAGGTGTTTCCCTGGTACAATAGTTGATTGATTAGTTGAACGACCTGTTAATGACCTGCTGATTTAAACCAGGTGTGTTTAAGCAGGGACACAACTAAAGCATGCAGGAAGGAGGTCCTCAGGGACCAGAGCTACGACCCCTGCAGTAGAGTGTTGTTAGGTAGACAGATGATGGATGGACGGACAACTCCGACGGAGTAATCTGTGAGGAAGGCATGCATGTTAATGCAGCTATTAAATCAGCCAATCACGTGGCAGCAGCGTTCTAAATAAAACCATATAGACGTAGGTCAGTCTGTGTTGTAGTGCAGAATCAAACATCACAGCAGGAGGGACGGGTTGTCTGATTTTGACCAGCGCGCGGCTGCTGGTGCCAGAGTGGTTAGAGGGTTTGAGGATTTCTGAACTCCTGATCTCCAGGGATTTTCAAGCACAACAGTTTACTCAGGATGCTGTGAAAAACAAGCCACAAGTGGCAGTTCTGAAAACAGGAAAGCCTTTTTGATGAGAGAGGTCAGAAAATGGCCACATCCATCCAGCCGTGAGGCTGATGACCACGGAGCTATTTGTGCCCAATGGAGCCTCAGGCTTCCGCTCCGAGGCTGCAGTTGTTCCGAGTCTCTGTTTGATTTTTGTGTTTCAGATGTTTCAACTGATGTCATGTTTAGTGCCGGTAATGCGGGTCGAATTCTGTCTGCCTTCTTCTTTTGGATCCGGGTTAATTTGTCTTTCTGATTCCATTTAATTGAACGATATTACTGAAGCTCTTGACAATAAGCAATGCTGTCTTGCACTTTTTATTGATTTTACAAAAGCATTTGATACTGTTGACTATTCAATCTCGATTGATCGACTTGTAGAAATTGGCTTTTCTAACCAGGCTGTAGGATGGTTCAAAAATTACTCATCAAACAGGACCCAAGTTGTACAGCTAGATGGTGCTGTTTCTGAGGAACTTCAGCTATATAAGGGAGTCCCACAGGGATCAATTCTTGGTCCATTACTTTTCACCCTCTACATAAATAACACTGGTCTAAGTATTCATAATGCTAAATTACATCTTTATGCAGATGATACAGTTATTTCAAACAGCATTTGATCAAGTGCAAGAACAATTGTACCTTTTTCAGCTTGTACTAAATGCTGATAAACCTAAACTTAGGTTATTCTCTCAGTCTAAAAGAAAAACAGAGAATAGGTCAATTTCTACTGGTCTGGGTCATCAGATTGAACTAGATTCTAGTTTTAAATATATGGGTTTCTTAATTGATTATAAGTTGTCTTTTAAGCACCATATGCAGTATTTAACGAAAAAGTAGAGATTTTTATCAGGATTTTATTTCAGAAATAAATCTTGCTTTTCTTTTACGGTAAAAAAATGTTAGTAGAATCAACATTTATGTCTGTAACAGACTATGGAGACATCTTGTACATGAATGCCTGTAATGGAGACTAGGGGTTCCATTCATTATGATTTATGTTCTGTTATTTCTGATTGAGTTACAGGCAAAAGGTTTGTTATTGAAGTGATTTATTTTGTGTTGGACATTTGTAACAGGTTCTCAATCAATCAATCAAAGCTTTATTTATATGGCGCCTTCCACAACCCTGTCGGGTAGCCCAAGGCGCTGAACGTAGTACATGACAAAGTTAAATATGGTGAATAAATCGAAAATAAAAGCAGTTCAAATGACAAAAAAAGGTAAAATATTCTAGTAGAAGACAAATGGGTAAAACAAGGGATAGAGTGAACCAATGAAAACAGGGAAATAAAATCAACATAAAAGAGGGCCAAATTCAAACATGTTCAGGAAACGCCAAGCGGAGGAGGTGGGTTTTTAGGCGACTCTCAAAGACTGGCAGAGGTGGGGACAGCCTAACTGAGGGTGTCAACTGGTTCCAGAGTGACGGTGCTGGGACTGAGAAAGCCCGGTCCCCGCGAGTACGACACCTCGAACGAGGGTCAGAGGAGCGCAGAGCGAAGCAGAGGGACTGGCCACCCTTCCTGTGTAAAAAGGAAATGTTGGTTAAATGTCGATATGTGTTTAAGTTAATCTCCAAAGTTTCATTCACCTTTCTGGTAGTGTTTCCTCAGCGAGGCGGGGCAGCAAAGGGAAGTTTGTGTCCCACGTGCTGCTTTTAAGCTGCTGGAGCATACCACTTAAATAAGGGGGTGTGATTCCTGGAGGAGTTATGTGAAACCTAGTTTCTTTTGTTTGAGTGAACTTGGATTTATTTAGTTAATATAAATTGTATTTATGTAAATAATGTTTGGTATCAATTAGTATTTGGTGTTTGGGTTTGGTTACCCCGGCTTTCCACCGGAGCCGTCAGCAGCACGTTACTGCAGCAGCACGTCATAGCTGCTGATAGGAACCGCTGTGGTCAACAGAACCTTTTCCACTGGAGCCGTCAGCAGCGCGAGTCGGCCGCGTCTCATGAGCAGCATGTCGCGGCCTTTACGCGCCGGTTCTATTTTCTACGCGCGACGCCTCTGAAACGGGTCAAGTTCGACATTTTTGGGGAAGGAAAGACAGGAAATCGGACGCGGAAATGGAGAGAAGCTACCGAGATTTTCAGAATAAAGAACGTACTGCCTTCCGGTTGCTTTACTTTTAAAAAAGGTTACTAACTGTGCGTCCCCGTGAGAAGTTATCACCTAGCTAGCGGTCTCCTTTGTTTTTCAGGTCCGTATTGGCGATTATAAAACGGACAGAACATAAAACACAAACCATGTTGTAGTTTTCTCCTGCTTGTTGTTGTGTTTACTGATGAAGTCACTCGTGTGACTTCGTGCTCGGTCGGTGACAGCTGCTCCCCTGCTGCTTCGCGTCTCGTGGGAAGGGCCAAGCAGCAGCTTACGCGAGCAAGACGTGCTGCTGCAGTAACGTGCTGCTGACGGCTCCCGTGGAAACCCAGGGTTAGTGTTGGTTGTTGTTGGAGACAAGCCATGCTGCATAAAGCCACTGATTTATTTGTTTGCCTCTCCTTCAAGCCACGTGCCGCCGTTGGTCAAAACTGCCCCTGTGAGCTGTTTGAGCATGTTGGACAGGGTGTATCATTGTGCCTTGTGCTTTATATATATATATTTTTTATTATTTTTATTTATTTATTTATTTATTTTGCGCTTTATAAAAAAAAACGTCGGCCTCTTACCCATCATTGTTTGTTATATTCAAAAGTGAATTGGTCTTCATCGCGGGTACGTCGACTCATGCATTGGTATGTTTTTATTTATAAAGCTGTATGCGGATATTTGCCTTTTTATTCATCATGTATTTTATCAAGAAAGCAGAATCAGCTCAGCCTCCGCTCAAGTGAACTTTTGCATTTTGTTGTTCCTAAGGTTCGCACAGAGCTGGGAAAGACGGCTTTTAGCTTTGCTGCTCCATCGACATGGACTTCACTACAGAAAGATCTAACAATCAAGGATTTGGTTTCCTTGAGTGGATTTAAGACTCTGATTAGGTCATTGGGATCCAGACTATCAGTGTGTTCATGTTTAAATTGAGTTTATGTGGAAATGTGTTTAAATGTGAATGCATTAATGTTGTAACTTGTGCTGCTGCTCTGTCTGTCTTGGCCAGGTCTCCCTTGCAAAAGAGATCTTGTATCTCAGTGGGCCCAACCTGGTTAAATAAAGGCAAAATAAAAAATAAATACATTTATGAAATAATTTAATTTCAACTGGAGCTTTTTGTCAAAACGTGTTTTTGTGAAAACAAAGAAAATTGTTTAAAAGATGGAAATAAAATAAAGTTGAACTTTATCTGCTTAAATTCATACTTCTCATGCAAACGGGAATGCCACATTAACAGAGCCATCACAAGCATTGCAAATCAGCCTCCAGGTGGCTTTAGCTGAGCTGAGGCCTGGTTGGGTCACCTGGGAGCAGCTGTGTGAAGATCAAAGACTCAAACACCTTGGAAGACCCCAGGAGTTGCGTCAGATAGTGTTTTGCTGACCAGCAGTTGCCTGATACCAGCCAGAACTGTCAAATCGTTACGTTCCATTAAGGCAGCGGATTTGAAGGTCTGGACCCAGGCAAGTGTTGCAGACGTGTGTCAAACATTGGCAAAAATCTACAGACTGAAAAAGACGAGCAGCGTGCGTTTCAAAAATACTGTGGCGAGGCTCATGATCAACAGCTGTGCATGTCCACACCGTTAACAGTTAGTCCAGGCAACATCAGAATGTCGGAGTGTGATTCTTACAACAAATAACGTTCCAATTTGATTCAGATTCTTAGGATTCGATTGAAATCAATTCACAACCAATACAATTAGTAACAAATTCCAGAATTGGATGGATGGATGGATGGATGGATGGATGGATGCATGGATGGATGGATGGATGGATGGATGGATGGATACATGGATGGATGGATGGATGGATGCATGGATGGATGGATGGATGGATGCATGGATAGATGCATGGATGGATGGATGGATGGATGGATGCATGGATGGATGGATGGATGCATGGATAGATGCATGGATGGATGGATGGATGCATGGATGGATGGATGGATGGATGGATGGATACATGGATGGATGGATGGATGGATGGATGGATGGATGCATGGATGGATGGATGGATGGATACATGGATGGATGAATGGATGGATGGATGGATGGATGGATGGATGGATGGATGCATGGATGGATGCATGGATGGATGGATACATGGTTGGATGGTTGGATGGATGCATGGATGGATGGATGCATGGATGGATGGATGGATGGATGGATGGATGGATGCATGGATGGATGGTTGGATGGATGGATGGATGGATGGATGGATGCATGCATGCATGGATGGATGGATGGATGGATGGATGCATGCATGCATGCATGGATGGATGGATGGATGGATGGATGCATGCATGGATGGATGGATGCATGGATGGATGGATGCATGGATGGATGGATGGATGGATGCATGGATGGATGGATGCATGCATGCATGCATGCATGGATGGATGGATGGATGGATGGATGGATGGATGGATGGAAGGATGCATGCATGGATGGATGGATGGATGGATGCATGGATGGATGGAAGGATGCATGCATGGATGGATGGATGGATGGGTGGATGGATGCATGGATGGATGGATGGATGGATGGATAGATGGATGGATGGATGGATGGATGGATGGATGGATATTGCAGAAAGGAAAAAAAATGAAGTGGTTCTCTCCCATTTGTCTAAACCCCTCTGCCGATCTGGTTGTCGGTCTTACCAAACCGCCACACTTCCCTGGGCCCTCCACTCATCACACACTTACGTATTCAGCACCAGAACACTACTGGTGTGAGAGGTTCTCCGCTCAATAACATCAGAGGAGGAGAAACAGCCGGCTGCTACCACTTCAGCTCCAGGAGAAACTACCAGAGCCCCAATAAGTAAAACACGGACAACAAAAGACGTAGAAAACGGCGACTGGTGTTTAGCACTATCTTATTTCCTCCAGCATCACGGGTTTCTGGAAGGAGCATCTCAGGGAAGACACTTGCGTAGAGGGGTGAGTGTTTGGTGACCGTGTTTATGTTCAAAACCTAGCTTGTTCTGTGAATTTGCTAAAGTAAATTTAACTTCTGTAACTTAGATATGCGAGGAAGTCGGTTCCTCTGGAATCCCACATGATACAGTACGGACGCCGTTGGCTGACAAACAGCACGAGTAGTGAATGACGTAGGAAACGTTTGGAAAAGGCCTCCTCAAGTAACGAAACTTGGAAATTTTGGATCGTTTTAGACTCTTTACAAAGAATCTCATTTCAGATGTGAATGATATTTTTCTGTCACCTCTAAAAATATAATAATAATAATAATTAATATTTTAATACTGAAACTTTAGGGTAAAAAGTCATTACAGTAATTTTCAGAGCAAAAGCTTTGTTGTCATCTTTGTTGCTAAAACCTGCCTGGAGTCTGAATCCGAAGACAAATCTTGTGCACTTGTTTGTTTCTGCTGGAAGGATCTGCTAAACAGTAAAGATGATGACAGGCTCCGGTTCCATCTTGAACCATAAGAACTGTGTTCTCTTTGTTATTCCCACCACCATCCTTTTGTCCTTCTCTGTCGGATTCCGTCTGTCAAAGATCTTTTCTAGAAGTGCACGTCAGAAATGAAAAGTGAGGATGAAGAGGTGGTAACGCGGCAGGTGATTGGTTAGAAGAGGCGTGGTGTGTGTACGTGTGTGTGCGTGTGTGTGAGCCTGTCAAAGGTACAGGTGCTCTAGCAGTGTCAGAGAAAGCGGCAGCCTCAATCTGTGGTCGGTTGATTGGCCAATTAGGGACTGTTTCCATGTGGCAGTCAATTTACCCTCTCTTTTCCTGTATGTGGACCTCGCTCTCTTTCACTCCCGCTCTCTCGCTGTCGTCCTCTCCACTATCCTCCCTGTCTCATCCAATCTCTCTTCCCTCTTTTCCTCTTCAGTTTGTTCACCCTCCTTCACTCTTAGCCTTCCTGTTTTCCCGTCCACCCTTCCAAACCACACGCCCACATCTCTCCTCCAACTCCTTGTTGTTTTGTCATCATTTTCTCCATATATTTCCACCCTCACCTTTCTGCCATTCGCACGCCCTGTTCATCCAAATGTGCTATTTTCCTAATGGGGAGAACCGGCTCCCTAGGAAGTGTCATTCACAAGTCACCGGGCCAACATCAGGCAGACGCAAATGTGACACAGAGGCAACAATAAATGCACAGCGGTAAAATCCACAGGAGGGAGGCACCCAGATTGTATGAGCCTCATCCCACGTAAGACCAAAGACCCTGATTGGCCAGACTTCTGTCAACACATCAAAGCTGTGAGGTGTTTGAAGAATGAAAGAGAAGAGAAAATAACTTGAAGATCAAAAAAGAACAACTGCAGACACAAAGTCAGATGCACTTCACAAGACGGACGACTTTCCAGAGATGTTTGAAGCTGTGGTGGATGATATTAGAGTTTTATTTTCTCTTTCAACCCAAAAATGGTTAACATTAACACATCTGAAGATATGAGGATGTGATTCGGATAATATGGATGGATTTGTAAGTGTTGCTCTCCACTGTTGAATGATCACAAAATATGGGCTGAGTTTTCAGACTCGTCGCCGTTGTCTTCCTCCGCTTATCCGGGTCCGGGTCGCGGGGGCAGCATCCCAACTAGGGAGCTCCAGACCGTCCTCTCTCCGGCCACCTCCACCAGCTCCTCCGGCAGGACCCCAAGGCGTTCCCGGACCAGATTGGAGATGTAACCTCTCCAACGTGTCCTGGGTCGACCCGGGGGCCTCCTGCCGGCAGGACATGCCCAAAACACCTCCCCGGGGAGGCGTCCAGGAGGCATCCTGACCAGATGCCCAAACCACCTCAACTGACTCCTTTCAATCCGGAGGAGCAGCGGTTCTACTCCGAGTCCCTCCCGAATGTCCGAGCTCCTCACCCTATCTCTAAGGCTGAGCCCGGCCACCCTACGGAGGAAACTCATTTCGGCCGCGATCTCGTTCTTTCGGTCATTACCCAAAGCTCATGACCATAGGTGAGGATTGGGACGTAGATCGACCGGTAAATCGAGAGCCTGGCTTTCTGGCTCAGCTCCCTCTTCACCACAACAGATCGGCTCAGCGTCCGCATCACTGCAGATGCTGAACCAATCCACCTGCCGATCTCCCGATCCCTCCTACCCTCACTCGTGAACAAGACCCCGAGATACTTAAACTCCTCCACTTGAGATAGGACCTCTCTTCTGACCCGGAGTTGGCAGACTCGATATGTGTTTAACAAACACAGGTAACACTTAAGGGAACGCAAATTAACCATTGATTAGCAGTCAACTAATACGCATATTACTGGACTACTAAGTCTCAAGCACTTATTAACAGCTCATTACTAATGCTGTAATTCTAACATTAACAGGCCAGTAGCTCAACAGGTTGAGCGGGTTGTCCTGTAATCGGAAGGTTGCAGGTTCAATCCCGGCTCCGGACAGAGAATTCTGCTCTTGTGTCCTTGGGCAAGACACTTAACCCACCTTGCCTGCTGGTGGTGGTCGGAGGGACCGGTGGCGCCTGTGCTCGGCAGCCTCACCTCTGTCAGTGCGCCCCAGAGCAGCTGTGGCTACATCGTAGCTCATCACCATCGGTGTGTGAATGGATGAATGATACACTGTAGTGTAAAGCACTTTGGAGTCCTTGCTCTGAGAGGCGCTATACAAGTGTGAATCATTTATCATTTATTTATCATAAATTAAGACTTTTATCAAAATAAGCCATTCATAATGGTTTGTTGCTGATCAATACACATACTAATTAGCTCAAATCAAAATAAGTCATTCAAGGGGAATAGTTATTCTGCATTAATAACCAAAACTATTATGTTTTGGTATTGTGTAAATAAACACCAGACTCCCCATGTTAATAGAGCCTAAACAACAATCAATTAACCACTTGTAAGCAAGAATATGTTCCTCATTCTAAAGTCAGATTTTGTTCATACCTAATTACTAGTAGTTTAGTGTTAATTAACCACTTAAAGGCACAAATATGTTCCCCTTGAACTACTTCTTTAAAAGCCAGATTAGCTCCAGACTTTGGATATTTTAGCAGCTTATTTATAATCTTCATTTTGAATAGCCTTTCAATGAGAAATCAAACATTTCTTCCTTTAAATGTTTTATGAAACACCCAAAATGTATCCATCCATTCATCTGCCAGACTATTGAACATGAAGTGCAGCTTTAATGGAAGCTACTGAAGTAGAAACGCACTGCTTGGCCCAAAAAGTCTCCACCTGGATTTAACTAAGCAGACAGGTTGGAGCCTCCTAATGGATAGTTAGTGCATGAGTGATTATCTGTCTGCTGCAACAAGTTATTTAACCCAACTGGTGCAATGAGCTGCTCATTTCTTAAACAACCATGTGAAAAGACACATCTGGTGGAAAAGATGTCAGTCTGTGTGAGAAGGGTCAGATCATCGGCATCAAGCAGAGGAAACATCTAAGGAGATGCAGAAACAACTAAAACTGGATTAAGAACTGTCCAACGCTTTATTAAAACTGGTCTGAGTCCAGATGGACCCTGTTCCAGCGTGACGGTGCATCAGGGTAAGAAGAGAGGCAGATGAAGTGATGCACCCATCATGCCTAGTGCCTACCATACATGCTTGTGGGGGCAGTGTTATGATCTGGGCTAGCTGCAGGTGGTCAGGTGTAGGTTCATCAACAAGATGTGCTCCAAGAATGAGGTCAGCTGACTACCTGAATATCCTGCATGACCAGGTTAATCCATATTCCAAGATGACTATTCCAGGAATAATCAGGCTCAGATAGTGAAAGTGTGGTTCAGGGAGCACGAGACATCATTAATCTGATCAACCCTATAGAGAATCTTTGGGATGTGCTGGAGAAGGCGTTGTGCAGCGGTCAGACTCAACCATCATCAATGCAACATCTTGGTGAAACATTAATGCAACACTGGATGGATATAGACCTGGTGATGTTGCAGAAGCTTATTGGACATAGTTGAAAATTCAAGACAAGAATAAAAATAGGAATGTATAACACTCACCACCTCTCATACTGTACCTTGAATGAGGTTGACTCTAACCATTTATCAGTTTTAGATCTATGGAAGAAGAAGAAGAAAAGACATAATTTTTGGGATTTAATTACTTTAGGACCTCTATCTGCTCATCTCAAAACAAAGATCAAGTCTAAATTGCCCAGAGTTGATGCCAAAACCATTTAAAACAAATGCCGTCACATGGTGCTCTCACAAGGATCGACTTCAACACATCACCTGTGTGGTGGCTGTGGTTGGCACAAAACACACCATGAATTAGCAGTGTTTTCCTCAGCAACATTATTACTTTTATTTATCCTCATGTTGTTGGTGCAGTGGTATTTTGGGCTTGTTGTGTTTTGTGTGTCCCATCAGTGGCGGAATTAGCAATTTGGGGGCCCAAGGCGAACACAGACATGGGGCCCCCTTACACTAAATTTTCGACAATCTTATCTTTAACTGGATTAGCGAAACTCTACCCTCTTCTGACATGAGTTATTTTCACTTTTTATTAGCCCTCCTCCTTTTCCCTGTCTTTCTCTCCCTTAGAGTTCCTTCATTTGCCCTGCTTTCTTCTTCCTGTCAGTGCGCATGTGCTTTTGCCTTTATTTTTTTTTCCTTCTATTTTTCACTTTGGTCCATGTTTTCCTCCCTTTAAACATTTTTCATTGTCATTCCTTTTCTGATTCCTTTTGATGTTTACATTGAAAAACAACGCAACTTTCAGAAGTGAAGGTAAAAGCTTTTTTAAAGCAAACTGCTTCTTTCTCCTATTGGAGCCACTAGGACAACTCCATGTCATGTTTAATGTTTTGACTACATCACCTCTGTCAGTGCGCCCAAGGGCAGCTGTGGCTACATTGCAGCTCATCACCATCAGTGTGTGAATGTGTGTGTGAATGGATGAATGATTCAGTGTAGTGTAAAGTGCTTTGGAGTCCTTACTCTGAGAGGCGCTGTACAAGTGCGGGTCATTTATCATTACTGCTTCGAGTTTGTTACAAACGCTCCCGCCTCTCTTCTTCTTTTTCTGCTTTCTCTTCTTCTTCTTATTTGTGGTCTTATGGCACTTGGCAAAAAACAATTTGATGCATTACTGCCACCAACTGGATTGAACTGGAATGACTACCAATCACTTCCTGTCTGTGCATCGGTGTCTTAAAGGAACAGTCCACTATGGCATTAACAGAGGGGTGCCAGCAATCGGGGGTGGGGCCCCCCAACATAAGTGGGCCCCAGGCGGCCACCGACCTATGCCTAATGGTAAAACCCCCACTGTTCTCTCTCTCTCTCTCTCTCTCTCTCTCTCTCTCCTCTCTCTCTCTCTCTCTCTCTCTCTCTCTCTCTCTCTCTCTCTCTCTCTCTCTCTCTCTCTCTCTCTCTCTCTCTCTCTCTCTCTCTCTCTCTCTCTCTCTCTCTCTCTCTCTCTCTCTCTCTCTCTCTCTCTCTCTCTCTCTCTCTCTCTCTCTCTCTCTCTCTCTCTCTCTCTCTCTCTCTCTCTCTCTCTCTCTCTCTCTCTCTCTCTCTCTCTCTCTCTCTCTCTCTCTCTCTCTCTCTCTCTCTCTCTCTCTCTCTCTCTCTCTCTCTCTCTCTCTCTCTCTCTCTCTCTCTCTCTCTCTCTCTCTCTCTCTCTCTCTCTCTCTCTCTCTCTCTCTTCATCATGTATTCACTTTTTGTGAGCCCCTACCCCACCTCTTCCTTCTCTCTCCCTTTCTCTTACACCTCTGTCTCCGTGTCTGTTGGTATTTTCAACAACCAAAAACATTTCTAATAAAATGTTTATATCAGGAGTGGCGTTTTAGCAGAAGCTATAATGCTCCACCTGTGAGAATACAACTGCGGGGCATTCAGACATCAATTCTGACTCAGCCAGAGAGGAGGCAGTGAGGAAAAAAACAAATAAAAAACAAGTGCTGATCCATTTTTGCGGCTTAGAGGCCTTCTAACTAACTCAGAGCACTGTGATTGGCAAGGCAAGGCCAATGGTAAACCTGCTGAGGCGTGAGGCTAGACGGATCTACAGAGCAAATTCTTTCTGCTGCTGCCTCGGCTGGTCTGGATTTCTTGGCTACGGCTGTGCATCTTTTGATTGGTGGAGAGAAAAGTTGACTTTGTGCTCTTAAATACTCTAATTCAGTTTAACCAACGCAGACCTTTAAACAGCACATTTAATTTCATCAGGTTCTACAAGAGCCAAACATCTTCAGGCTTCCATGTGAAAGCAGCTTTAGAGTCTACATTCAACATCACTGCTGCATCTTCAGCCGTACGTCTCAATCAAGGACATCCGGCCAAGACACACATCAAGTAAGAGTCATCCTCTGGTAGTTATAGAAACGTGTTGCCGCCAACCAATTCAACATCCTCATATCTAACCGAACATATTGTTGTCGGGACCTCTTAGTCTCGGCTTTGTTGGCATTTTGGCGGTCCGCCACAACGTTTTTCTTTTCCAGCATCTCCGCTTTGGACCATCTGTGTTGGTAGACTCGCTTTCTGATGCTCGGGATGCCAGGGGCTCATCTGCATGTTGAGAGAGGAGAGCAGAGACGTGTTTACCCTGTCAGCACTCAAGAGTTTAACACACACACACACACACACACACACACACACACACATACACATACAATGTACACGCAACTACAGACAAGTTGGAACTGAAAGAGACACAATTATTTGGCAAATGCTGACTTGTGTATGCATACTTGCTAAAGCACACACACACACACACACACACGCGCACACACACACACACACACACACACACACACACACACACACACGGCTGTGTCTTTGTTGCCACTCCAGCTCTCTTCTTCTCCTCTGGTGCCCCTTGTCGAGGGCTTTGATATTGCTTCCAAGCCTGGTTTCCTCTGACCTGCTTTGATGCTAGCGTCTAGTTGTCTTGTCATCTTCCTTTCTTCTTCTCCTTCTCTTTTTCTCCTTCCCTACCGAGACAACACAGGCACCGGGAGCTACTGTTCTTAATCTCTTTCTTCCTCTTTCAGAGTCTTATGTTTGCCTTGTGTCTCTGTGCATTATCTTCTGAGTAACTTCTCTGTCCAGCCCGTTGGAATGAACATCTCTTGGTTGTTGCTTTACTTTGTTTTTTTTAATCTGCATCTTGGCCTGCATGGTCTCACATGTAATCTGTTATTGTTTTAAGATAGGAATAAAGTTCTACGCCCATGGCAAAAGCCTTTAAGAAGTGCAGACGCATCAGCTTTTGATTGTTTTTATCAAAATGGTCACAGATAGAGTCATTTGCACAGAAGTGTACCCATTTAGGCCCTGGGCCTTTTTTCTTTGGGCCCTGGCGCCTCCCAATCGGGGGCCTTTGGAGTTTCATGTCCCAAGTGTCAGTGATGGTTTGCATTCCCCGAGCACGGCTACAGCTACAATCAAAACAGTTTAGATTGGAAACAAAGCAATTTTTGGTTTTTGATACATTAAGATAAAATAAAACTTGAACTTTATTTTAGAAGAGCTGCCCTGTGTGAAAGTGCTGACAGGATGGAGGTTGTGAGTTCAAATTACATTTAGGAATTTTAGTCAATTGTTTTATTTATTCCAGGGGTCCTCAACTACATTTGTTCAAGGTATTTTTTTTTTCTTTATTTTCCCAGCAGACACCAGAGAAGGTCAGATGCTCTTCTAAAATAAAGTTCAAACATCATTGTATCTCAATTTATTACAGTTTAAAATGGCCATGTTTCCCATCTGGGCTGTTCGATTGTGGTTTTAGTTGGAGAACGTGGACAGCTGTAGATGTTTGGGACATGAAACTGTAGAGGCCCCCAGTTTGGGGGATTTAGGGTAAATTAGGTTAAATTGATAAATGCATCTTGTTAATTTGGACTTATTAGCTGGTCAGACCTACGTTTAGATACCAGTCTTAAAGGTGTGGTTCACTCATTTAATCAATACAGTTCCAGTGGTCTCTAATAGAAATGGTTGCCTTGCAAGTCATGCTCAGGGGGAAAGCTTGTTTCAGGAAGTAGAAGTAAGCTGGAGGAGAAATACGGCAGGTTTTGGAGTCTTATTTCCTGATATTTGGACATCTTGCCACTGATTGGCTAACAGCAACACGACCCTACCGCTGACTCCATTTGTCCTGCTATGTTGATGTTTTATCTCCGCAAACAACATAATGTTCATGATATTCTCAAACCTTCATGCAGCAGCTGCTCCACTATTATCAAATGTTTCAAAGCATCACAAACAGATGAGAAGCTGCTCAAAGTCTTTACACAATACTGCACAAAACATTGAATCTTTTTTTTTTCTTTAAAGACACAATTTGTAGTTTTTACTGTAAATCTCTGGAAATATTCATCAAATTAAATGATCCCCAGTTGTAGCAAATTACTGGCAGCTTCCTAACTATCTAAATTGAGTGTGAAATACATGAGAGCAGGTCTAAATCTCTGGGCGATGGCATGTTTCCTTCTACGGGAGCCCATGAGGACAAAATGCATTTACTGATTTGAAAAAAAAAAACAGTTACAAGACTTCTACCATTTATAAACATTGCTGTTTTACACATTTACCTCTTCACTTGCTACCAATGACAATGAAAGGGAGTCTGATGTGCCAGTCATTTTGCTGGAGGTTGCACTCCCATGGAGTTTTGATCCTAATAATAATGCATTGAACTTATATAGCACTTTTCTAGACACCCAAAGACGCTTTCACACACTCTTACATTCACACACTGCTAGTGATGGTAAGCTACTTGTAGCCACAGCCGCCCTGGGGAGATCTGACAGAGACGAGGCTGCCATTTGGCGCCGTCGGCCCCTCTGACCACCACTAACACAGGCAAGTTGGGTGAAGTGTCTTGCCCAAGGACACAACAGCAGGATACCCCTGGCAGGAGCTGGAATCGAGCCCATGACCCTCCGATCATGAGGCAACCCGCTCTACCACCTGAGCTACTGTTGCCCCTAATGGCCTCCTGTTGGTGAGGTCATCACTCAAACACAAAACTAATGCTTACTTGCAATGATTTAGGGATGTAATGCCCCTATTGCCAGGGATAATCCACCAGGCACCTTGAAATACTGCTGAAGGCAGTCAGTGAACCCCACCCCCACAGAAAAGCATCCCATGCTCTCCCTGAATGTTACTTTTTAATGAAGACGACATCACCTCAGCCTTTGATTTTCCTTGGCAGAGTTTGATGTTCCGTCTCTCCTTGGCGCCGCTATCAGCTTTTTATTTTGTTTAAAGGGACTTTTCGGACTTTTGAATTTTTATGCTCGCGATCGCCCCCTCAGGCCAAAAGCGTAACGGCAGCTTCAATAGTAGGCTCGTGCACGAGGCGCGCATGCTGTACGTGCACACTCCTTAACGAAAATAACAGCTGAGACAGTCCCGTGTGTGCGTGTGTGTGTGTGTGTGTGTGTGTGTGTGTGTGTGTGTGTGTGTGTGTGTGTGTGTGTGTGTGTGTGTGTGTGTGTGTGGCTCGGAGGACAGAGGACAGGAGAATGTGCAGCTAATTAATTAAATAATTTGGTTCTGTACCTTTCTCTTCAGCACAGCTGACAAAGGTTTATGATGGGTCAGTCCTCCTGCATGCTCACATCATTCCCTTCCCTTGCTTGAAAAATTGTTCCAAAATGAAAGTTGAACCCACATCTTTTTTATCTGTGAATTCAATGCCGTTCGGCGAGTCTCAAATAAAAATTTGGGCATCTTACTTTAAAAAAATATACCATTAATGTAAAAAAGAAACTCTAAATGAACTATGTTCACATCCAGAATCAAACCCAGGTCTTCTGCATGAGAGTAAGGCATCTTACTAGGTGAGCTAAAGCGCCAGTGATGTACTTTGTATCTGTAACATTTATATCCTTGATGACAGCTGAAACAACTTCAAACCAAAGAACGGTTGGGAGTGAAAATGACTATTTTGTTGCTAATTTGCAGGAAATATCTAGAAGAAAGTTCTACAGAAAGTAGCTAAGGGTCCTCAGAAATGTAGCTAGCTTTGTCACTAGGCGTTAGGAACAGCGACAAAGTGGCACTGCCTCTCTCTCTGCTGCTAAAGCTACTGATAGCAAATGCTACGGGCGATGCCTGAGCGTGAACGCGCATGAAGCAGCCTGCTCGACCCGAGCATCTCTCTTTTTCTGTGATTTTACAGAAAAACAGGCAATCACAGTAAAAATGCCCGGGCTCATTCTACAGGACCAGGGCATTGCAGGAGAATGTATGAAGAAGACATTTATTATTTATATTCATGTTTTGGCTGTCAAACTTCCTTATAGACCCTTTAAGGGAAAATTATTGTCTCTTTTTTTTTCCACACTGCATATTTAGCAATTTCCTTGGAGTTTTCAGTGTTTTTTTTTTCTCCCCAACATTCCTCTTCCTTGTGGCTCCAAGTGTGAAACCATCAGTGGTTCTCTCACGGAGGCTTTTCACAACCAAACATCATCCATTTAAAATCAAACCCAAACATACATCTACGGAAAATAAGTGTCATGCGTTTTTGTTGGAACAAATGAGGCGCCTGAGGTCTGATCCCAATCAAAGGATCCTTTGCTGAACATCGTTAAATCTGTACATTTTAATGATGTTTTGTTTTGTTTTGTTTCTTTGACGGTTGCAGTTGCTTTCTGGCTGCTAATTATGTTTTCATAAACTTGGGTCCAAGGAGTTCAAATGCTGGCTTGTTGCAAGTACTTTCAGTCTACAATTATAACTGGTGTTTATTTGTAATCGTAACCTTTTTTCTGATTCTTTACCTATTGGTTCATTTTTACACTTAGCAGCGACAGATGAATACTGAGCTTGACACGGTTGTTGTCAGGCAGACGGAAGACGTGATTCTGCTAAAACCAAATTTTACGGAAAAGTGAAACAAAAACAAGACATTTGTTTCTTAAATAAAATAAAAGCTATGACAATGCTTCAACTAAAGTTTCACCCTCAACTGAAACTGCTCAGAGAACGTAAGAGAGACAATTTAACTCATTCACTGCCAGTGACGGCTACAGTGGTCATTTGCAATTTTTCACTGTGTGGGCGTCGGACGAGCCCCCGCACCGTTAGAACAAACATCCCAGCTCTGAAGTCAATCTTCATCCGCATACGTCACACGTCGCGTGATCAGGAAGCAGAACATCCACGTGTTAGGAGATCGTTTTGGGCCGCTGCTGTAAAAAAAGTGAGGCACGAACCGGAAAAGCTTCTGCCGATCACAATTCAACTACGGATTATGAAAGAATGGATAAAGCTAGAAACGCGCGGATTCTTCTTGATGTAAGAGGTGAGTCTCCGCTTTGTTTTGGCGTCGACATCCTAGCGCTCAATGTTCTGTTACTCTTAAAAAAACAGGGGTTAAAAAAGGGGTGTTCCACAAAAATAAACAGTAATGAACAAGAGTCTGCTTCTAGACCTAACGCGGAGGTGGGAGCTAAGCTAACGGAGGTAGCAACCTAGCAACAACCGGAGTTAACTGTGCACAACACCAGAGCTTCTGAGTCAGAGATACGCCGGGCTGACCGCTGGAGAGAACCGGGTGGAACACAGAGGTGTCAGAGAGCTCCACAAGCCGGCAGCTGCGCAGCAGATAAGCACCGCTGCGATCTGAGATGCGCAGAGCTGCAGCTGGGGAGAACCGGGTGGAAAGGTTTCCATCCCAGAGCTCCACAAGCCGGCAGCCCGCGCATCAGACAGAGATGCGCCGAGCTGCGGGGAGGGGAGAACCGGGTGGAAAACATCGGTCTCCCGAGAGCTCCACAAGCCGATAGTGGGAACCCAGCTCCACCAACATGTTATATTTCAACCCATTTTCTAAAGTGCAGCATTATGTTAAATGCACTGGGTTTTACCCTATTACATTTAAATTTCATGGTTAAACAGTACATGTTAAAATCTAAGCTCAGCTCAGTGACCTAAAATACATGAATATAATTTTACTTACCGAAAAAAATGAAGTGGAGACTCCTTGGACGCTCTATTAGTGCAATTAATGCCACAGCAAGTCATTTTGTCCAACAATTGCACAAAAATATCCAAAAAAGAATACACACACACAGAGAGACTCAAAATCCCGGAACAGTTTCCAGGCCAGACCGAGGCTCTACTGAGGCCTTTCCACGGAGCTAGCTCTGTGGTCACGTGGGTCTGATGCTCATTAATTATACAGAATTTTAGACTTTTAATACACTTAAACAGAAGAGTGAGAAAAAATTCACCCCCCCCCCCCCCCAGAGTTGTCATGAGTGTAAACTAGATCATTTAAACCAAAAACATGTTTTGGTACCAGGCTGTAAACATGTTTATTTCTGCTGTGAAATTGGTATTTTTAACATGGGAGTCAATGAGGATTTGCTCGCTTCTGACACCAGCCCCTAGTGGATGAGGGTGGAACTGCAATTTTTGGTACTTCTGGGTTGGGCTCAATTTTTTTGCCGCATTATGGGGGCTTGGTTTATGTGCTTTGTACAAAAAAAGAAAATGTTCTATGTTTGCACACACAAAAAAAACTAACATTTCTTTCTTTTAAAGATGGATTATTAATAAAGTTTTTGTTGTTTTTCAAACTCTTTATTGTACTTTGTTGGATCTAAACGGCTTTTGTTCTGCTTTGTTTTGTCATTTCCATTTCTTATTAAACACTCAAAGTGTCGTTCCTAACTGTATAAATAGCCTTTCCAAAACAATCCACTGAATGTGTCAATTATTTAAAATGCCCTACATACTTAAAGAATTATCACTCGCTATCAGGCTCTCGTTTATCTTACACACTCTGGAGGATGTTTGAAATTTATCTGACATGCTCCTTCATAATGCATGAAAGAAGGTAAAAAAAAAATAAAGCACAAGGATCAAAGCTGCAAAAAATATACTAAATATCAAAGAAAGATGCTGACCCTGTGCCTGACCGAGCTTCACGCTGATTTCCAGGCTGCGTCTAGAATTACAGACTCGATGTAGTCCACGGAGAACAACGGGAGATATTCTATGTAGCCCTGCAAAGCAGATCTAATATTCTGTTTCATGATCCCCTCGTGACGTTCTGCTTTCTTCTTCGTCTTACTTTCCTAAATAACATATTAGTCTCTAACTCTGGGGAACGACCGTGTCAGGTTTTAGATGGCAATCTCACAGCTGAAAGGGGGAAAAAATGTAAATTTAAATGACAGAATCAAATATGAGGAGAAGGGAGGGGAGCGAGAGGAAAGAGAAAGCCAACCGTGTCCGTGATTGGTGGGAAATGAAAACATAATCACAAACAAATGGCTTTTCCTGAATAACTTCCACCACTTCACTGCGTGTAATTGCATATTTGTGTCTTTAGTTTGCGTCCTACTTGTCCTTGAGCATGTTTTGCGGCCATTACGTGCATGCTCGCACTCGCAGGTTCATCAGACATTGATCATTTGGGTTGAGTCTTTCCCCATTACCCCACAGAGCGGCGGGCCGTGAAAGCAAGCCGTGCAGACAGAGGTCACAGTGTAATCCAGCAAGATGATCACGCTGGTCACCGGGTAATTACATTATTATACGAGAGCAGACAGGTAATGCAGCCAAAATGACCAGGCAGCACTTTTTATTTGGAGGTGCACGAGGTGGTGGGGGGTGGGGTTGAGGCAGAGATCTTTGAAAATCTCCGTAATTTCATTTAATAGCGCGCGCTTATTAGGAAATTACACCGCTACTCTGCTGTAGCTGAGGGCCGAAGAGCACTGAGCCTTTTGTAAAAATCAATGGCCTTGATGTGTAGAGGGTACTGCTGTTTTTCCCCTGCCAAACTTGCAGCGTTAGTCATTTTGAATGTCACAAAAAGCGTGCCAACAAGTTAATTTTGTGGATATTTGGTGTAATTGTTCAGATGGATTCATTACGCGGGCGCAGCGTCTCCGCGCCAGCTTCTTTCTGCCGCTCGACCACCGAGAGGAAATTGTGTGCAAATAGAGGACCGACTCACTCGCAGGAGACCTGCTTGTCACGGTGGTTCCAGACAACAATTAGCGGGTTCTGTTTTGATGGAAGCTGCTCGGTTGAGAGATAATTTGTTCTGGAAGGATGCATATCCTCAGGTTATTATGAGGCAAGTTTTTCAGTGTCCCTCTCTTGTTTCATGCAGCAGAGCACACACACACACACACACACACACACACACACACACACACATCGATACATTCAGTAGGCGCTTTCAGCCATAATAACTGAGCGGAGGTCTTGGCCTTTTTTATGAGAAGAATCTGACCGCAGGATTGGAATGTCTGCTGCAATCAGATGGTGGAATTCGAGAATGATCACAAGCCACTGTGCTCTCCATTGTGGCCCTGAGCTCCTGCAGTCCTAATGACTTTGGTATCTAACAAAAGTCTGTGTGTAACTGTGTGAAAGCTGCATACCATTTAAATACAATGCCAACGTATTGAAATGACATGTAAAATTTTGGGAGGGCATGACATTTTGCAAGTATGCAGGCTTTGTTTCAGCATTCCCGCCTTTATATTCAAGCCTTTGCGTTGCATTCATGCCTTTCCTGCATGATATAATGATTGTTTTGGTGCATTTGTGTCCGTGAGGTTAGGAGGATTTCTCCAGGGTGGGCTCCACACTCTCATGCAAACACAAGCTGTGATGGAATGGGACACAAGTAAAGCTGCTCAGACAAGCTTTACTTCTTTATTTGCTTTTTGTTGATTTTGGAATGACCAACATTTCCTAAACCATAAACTTTTTGTTCATGGCCAACACTTTGGTCATTTGGTTAAAGTTTGTCATGATCTGTCAGTGGTGAAGAGGGAGCTGAGCCAGAAAGCCAGGCTCTCGATTTACCGGTCGATCTACGTCCCAATCCTCACCTATGGTCATGAGCTTTGGGTAATGACCGAAAGAACGAGATCGCGGATACAAGCGGCCGAAATGAGTTTCCTCCGTAGGGTGGCCGGGCTCAGCCTTAAGCCTGGTTTATGCTTCTCCATCAGCTCCGCAAGGGACAGACACGCACGAATTGACGGAAGCGTTTTGCTCTCATAATCCTCCGTCTCCTGGAGAGTGTTGCAAAGCAATTACCCGGCAGGACAACAGAGGGCGTAGCGCTGTTCTGTGGTATCCTGTCATGTATCTGTCCAAGATCGTGTGTTTATATTGTGTTTTTGTGTAAATAAGAGACTTTTAACACGGACATATTTGTCTCTCATTCTCCCACCGCTTCATGCGCTCCCCACCTCTAAACCCACGTTTCCTGTCATTTCCGTCCACAAATAAAACGCTTGCTGCGCATCTTTTCACTCCTCCAGTCACGGGGAATTAAACGTTCAAGTTTTTATAGTTTTTTCGCGAGGTATTCTTCAAGCTGCTCCGTGTCTGCCGCTAGTTATCCTCGGCTCTCTTTGCAATGGCGGCGCTGTAAACAACAGCGGCGTCCTGACCAATCACAAGCTTGCGTAATCCATCTCGTTCGAGGGATGTTTAAAAAAGTGGGCTCGACTCCGTGCGTACTTGCGTGCCTGCTGGATCCCTACGCAAGGACGGATAATGGTGTTGCGTGTCTCCGCACTGACGCAGACGGAAAAGCATAAATCAGCCTTAGAGATAGGGTGAGGAGCTCGGACATTCGGGAGGGACTCGGAGTAGAACTGCTGCTCCTCCGGATTGAAAGGAGTCAGTTGAGTTGGTTTGGGCATCTGGTCAGGATGCCTCCTGGATGCCTCCCTGGGGAGGTGTTTCGGGCATGTCCTGCCGGCAGGAGGCCCCCGGGTCGACCCAGGACACGTTGGAGAGGTTACATCTCCAATCTGTTCCGGGAACACCTTGGGGTCCTGCCGGAGGAGCTGGTGGAGGTGGCTGGGGAGAGGACGGTCTGGAGCTCCCTAGTTGGGAGGCTGCCCCCGCGACCCGGACCCGGATAAGCGGAGGAAGACGTCAACGTTTTATCTGTCAGTGTAACTGTATTTAACGCTCAGGGACCCACGTTTGTAATATTCAGCATTACATTGAAGGTTGTGTGTGTGCGTGCGTGCGTGCGTGCGTGCGTGCGTGCGTGCGTGCGTGCGTGTGTGTGTGTGTGTGTGTGTGTGTGTGTTGGCCATGAAGTCAAACGATATCGGAGCCGGCTGCTTTGAAATACATCATCTTGTTCTTTTGGATGGGCTAAAAACAAACTCAAGGAAGTAAAAATTGTGAATTTTTTTTCTGTGATGATTTAGATCAAACAAATTTCATGACATTATTGAAAATACTGATATTGTTAGATTTTGAACTTGTTATTTCTATGTTGGGATTTCCCAACTGTGGCTCCAAGGCGTGGCGAGGTTTTGTCTGCACAAGAGCACGTTTTACTTTTCCACTTGTTAGATGGTGGAAAATATAAATATTTCAGTTTGATCAGTTTTTAATGTTTTTGATCCATTTTCTGTGTTGCAACAGATTTAACCTTTTTTACAACTTGTGAATGATTGTAATCAGAAACAATCATAAAACGTGTTTTTTTTTTCAGTTTTAAACAAGGTTCGGGTTCAAAGGCCAGCTGGATGCTGACGAGAGTTTCAGCCTGATTCGGGTTTCTGCTTGATCTTTTCTAGAAGATGCATTCTGCCAGCTGTCACATTACTCCGAGCCGGAGCCCAAACTTTGCAGAGGTTTAGTGCCTAATGGTAAAACTCATACGACGGGTCCTTTAATGACAAGTCGATGTGGAAAATGTGACCCAGACTCGTGTTTGACTGTCCACCTGTGTACTCATCCATTTTCTCTTGCTCTTCCAGGTGAAGGTTGTCAAACAAGCAGAATTTGCTCTCCTAGGCAACTTTTCCAGCTGCTGCTGCTGCTGCACATCTTCTCCGGCCCACCTGAGAGGTATAACACTTCCAGCATTCTTTGGGTCTCTCCCCTGGGTCTCCTTCCACATAACCTCACTAGCTTTATGTCCAAGGGGAGGTGTGTGAGCAGCATCTGTGCCCGCTTCATCTTACTCAGCTCGTGGCTGAGGAGCCACTCAGCTCACGTGTCCTCTTGGAATTCCTGAGTGTCTTCCCTCTGTACGGAGTGTGTGTCGGGAGCCCTGCAACAGAGGAAGGCTTGAATCGCTTTTCCCTTTTGGTCAGATACTGGAGACCACACATGAGCTTCGGCAGGGAAAGTCCACGTAAATATGACCAAAGTTCTCACCTTTGAGGAGATTTTGGGTTAGAGTTAAATCTAAACATAACCCTTTGTGGATCATTATTAGCAACGCAACGCAGTGGAGCACCGACACGGCATCTTTTACTGATAAAGCTAAATATTTGGTTTATTTTTTCATCTCTGTTGGTTGAATTTGTGGCCATGACTGTGTTCCAGAACATGTACTAAAATAAAATGCTTTTCATCCAACAACTTCTGGTTCAGCCCTTCCTGGTATGCTCCTCAGCTCCACCCAAGGCATTGTGGGATGTGCCAGGAATACCGGTGTAATGATTTAAATTACAGGTTATTTATTAAGCCATAAGGCGTAGGATTCCATAGGAAATATGAAATCCACCTTACGGATCTGTGAGGTTATTTTAACCCCCAGAGACCCAAATTTAGAAAACAACTGCAAATTCTTTTTTTAACCTTTCACATGTTGTTCTAGGAGGCCAGATAAACGGGCCTATTAACACATTTTAAAAGCCAATAGTGTTGCAGAACTGAACAATAGGACCCATTGGCAATGTAAATGTGGTTTTAGAAAGCAAAAAAAAAAAAATGGGGAAGGTTTATTTTTGTAGACTTAAATCTGATGTTGTAATATTACAACCATGGGTTTCTGGGGGTTAAATCAGAAGATTGGATCTTTTTATTGCAGGGATTAGATAACAGCTTCGTATTCACTCAGAGACAACAGAAGAGAGAGAGAGTCAAGTTTAAAAGTTAAGAATTTTATTACTAAAAAAATTAAAACTAGACTAACTTTAAACACTAAATGTATGGTGTAACTAAGGTGGATGAGACGATTAATGGGATGACGTGTGACGTTAAATCAGAACCAGCGAATCCGAAGAAACGATTAGTTCTGATGGGAACTGAAGGTGATGTGTTGGCGTTAAGCTTTGGTTAGGAGATTCATGAACACATTCAACGCCATTTGCCGGTCTACCTACCCTTCAGGAAGCCCCCGTTAGATCAGGAATGTCGAGGTCCAGCTTGACCTTCTCTGGAACCGAGCCAGTAGGAAAAGCAGCGGTTGCCGACCAGTCCAGTCTGTGAGATACTTCCATGTCACGACAATTTTTTTGGCGTCTGGTGAGACCCAAACCTTGGTCTTAATGGTTCAGCTTTTATTCTGAAAGGAACTGTTGCAGCAGTTGGAATAACAGCGAATTATCCAGCTTGTGGTTGGTTCTTTCGGTTGAAGAGGAAAGTTACGGATTGGCCACTCCGAAGCATTCTCTAGAACGCTTTCAACTGGCGTTAGAGATGACGTGGGCATAGTTTTATACTTCGGATGTTTTGGTTTATATTCGAATGAAAGTTGACAGATTTACCAAACACCATCAAAACCACGCCTCCATCAGATCTGTCAGATTCCGATTGGATCAGTAAAAGTAATGTGTCATGCCTTTCAATGCTACATGAGATCAGCCCTAGTGGAAACATTTAAAGTCATATTACATATTATATTCTATAGGATAATAATAAAGTAATTAATATTTTGATTTCACAGATCGGTCACATCTTGTTTATTGACTAACACTTGGTCGGATTAGCTTTATTAAAATAGAGTTTTTTGATTAATTAAAAGAAAAGAGTCCATTCTTCATTCTTCTGTTGAGCTGAAAATAAGCAGGTTAGAAGTGAATGCATGAGACCTTGAGGCCATATCTCAGGCAGACTAGTTCTGTGTCAGAGGAGAGGGAAAACAGTCATTTCATTCTATTACACCTGTAAGAAGAAGATAATGGTGAGGAATCAAACCGACTCAGGTAACTCCAGCAAGCATCACCTTTACTCCACCTCCAAGATGACAGAGCTCCTCGCCTTTCCTCTGACTTTTATCCACTTTCATCCCAGATCCCTTTTCTTTGGTCATGGTCCAGATTGCGTCACCACAAGGGAAGGTTGGTAGGTGGATGAACCAGAGCTATAGGTGATGAAGCTCCAGTCCACATACAGATTACGTTATCGAGAATATGTATGAAAAAAGTGTAGCTTGACACATGTAATGTTTGATCATCAGTCCTGTTAGAGCCTGTCATTTTGTCAGGGTTTTATCGTTGCATTCAGAAGTAAATGTAACACTGTGGGGATGCGTTAACCACAAATTCCTTTCCAGAAGAGATCCAGACCAGCGTTTTTTCTGCATTTCTTCATAGACAAGAAGTCAGATAGTGGGGGTTAAAGAGGGCTCTATTAATACCAGCCCAAAACACATATAAATAAACAATAATCTAACAGTGAGGTGTTTGGATCAGTGCACAGTGCTGGTAGTGAATTGTAAATCTGACTGGATGAATGCATAATGGTGCATTTGTTACAAGGAACAAGGTGTGCGTGTGTGTGTGTTTGTCTCCTCGCCTCTTCATATGCACGCTTATGTTCGTCAGTAAAGGTTGGTTTATGCTTGACACGTCCGCGAGGTACGCGCTGCGAAATTGCATCATTTTAACAACCACGCCCCTCCACCGTGCCTCCGCATGGCCCAAAATTTCCGCACCGCGCACCTAGGAAATTTTCTAACCACGCGGACGGTCAGACGCGGAAAAACATGGCGGACCGGCAAGAACTAGTATGGCAGAGGTTCGTAAATACAGACATTTGTATGATTCAGCTCTCAGAGATCACCGTGATCAACATGTTGTTAATAATTCTTGGAGAGAAATAGCTCGCACTGTCGGAAAAGACGAGGACGCTGTTAAAAATGCTGGAATGCCATGTTGTAAACAGTAATTTCTACTTCTACTATGGTGTAGTGTTGGATGCAAGCCATAGAGCTCCATGCTGCCTCCTAGAGTTTGGGAGAATATTGGCTCACCGCAGAGACGAGCCGCATGAAGCATAAACGCTGCAAGTTGTGAAGCGCGTTCCAGCCGCGAGCCGCATCACCAAGCGGAAAGTGAATGTGTCAAGCATAAACCAAGCTTTAGGACGCACATTTCAAAGGACAGCACCTGAATGCCATCCATCCATCTATACATCCATCCATCCATCCATCAATCCATTTTCATCTGATTATCCAGAGTCGGGTCGTGGGGGCAGCAGCAGCGAGAGGCCCAGACTTCCCTCTCCCCAGCCACTTGGGCCAGCTCCTCCAGGGGAATCCCAAGGCGTTCCCTGGTCAGGTGAGAGACATAGTCCGTCCACCGTGTCCTGGGTCTACCTTTAGGTCTCCTCCCGGTCGGACGTGCCCGGAAAACCTCACCAGGGAGGCGTCCAGGAGGCATCCTGACCAGATGCCTGAGCCGCCTCAACTGGCTCCTCTCGATGTGGAGGAGCAGCGGGTCTACTCTGAGCCACTCCTGAATGCCCGAGCTTCTCACCCTATCTCTAAGGAAGAGCCCAGCCACTCTTCAGAGAAAACTCATTTCGGCCGCTTGTATCCGTGATCTCATTCTTTCGGTCACTACCCAAAGCTCATGACCATAGGTGAGGGTAGGAACGTAGATCGACCGGTAAATCGAGAGCTTCGCCTTCTGACTCAGCTCTCTCTTCACCACGACAGACCGGTACAACGCCCGCATCACTGCAGATGCAGTACCAATCCGCCTATCGATCTCACGCTCCAGTTTTCCCTCACTCGTGAACAAGACCCCGAGATACTTAAACTCCTCCACTTGGGGCAGGACCTCATCCCTGACCCGGAGAAGGCATTCTACCCTTTTCCGAATCAAGACCATGGTGTCAGATTTAGAGGAGCTGATTCTCATCCCAGCTGCTTCACACTCGGCTGTGAACCGCTCCAGCGAAAGCTGAAGATCACGTTCTGATGAAGCCAACAGGACCACATCATCTGCAAAAAGCAGAGACCTGATCCTCAGGCCACCAAAAGGGATGCCCTCCACACCTTGGCTGTGCCTAGAAATCCTGTCCATAAAGGTTGTGAACAGAATCGGTGACAAAGGGCAGCCTTGGCGGAGTCCAACACTAACTGGGAACGAGCCCGACTTACTGCCGGCAATGCGGACCAAGCTCCAACACTGGTCATACAGGGACCTAACAGCCCGTATCAGAGGGCCTGGTACCCCATACTCCTGGAGTACACAACCCCCCCCCCCCCCCCCCCCCCCCCCCCCCCCGAAGGACATGGTCACACGCCTCCTCCAAATCAACAAAATACGTGCAGCAAATTTCCACGCACCCTCCAGGATCCCCCTAAGGGTATAGAGCTGGTCCAGTGTTCCACGGCCAGGACGAAAACCACATTGCTTCTCCTGAATCTGAGGTTCAACAATCCGATGGACCCTCCTCTCCAGAACCCCTGACTAGACCTTACCAGGAAGGCTCAGGAGTGTGATCTCCCTGTAGTTGGAACACACCCTGCGGTCCCCCATTTTAAATAAGGGGACCACCACCCCGGTCTGCCAGTCCAGTGGGACTGCCCCCGATGTCCACGCAATATTGCAGAGCCGCGTCAGTCAACACAGCCCCACAACATCCAGAGCCTCAGAGATTCAGATCGGGGGGGGGCGTTCCTTCCAACCACACCTCGCCAGGTCTCACTGTCGTTGCCCACATGAGCGTTAAAGTCCCCCAGCAGAATGAGGGAGTCACTGGAAGGAGCGTTTTCCAGCACCCCCTCCAAGGTCTCCAAAAAGGGTGGGTAGTCTGAACTGTAGTTTGGTGCATGAGCACAGACCACAGTCAGAACCCGTACCCCCACACGTAGGCAGAGGGAGGCTACCCTCTCATTCACTGGGGTAATCCCCGACGTACAAGCACCAAGATGCTCAGCACCACTCAGTGGGAGCAACTCCAGAGTGGTAGAAAGTCAAACCCATCTCAAGGAAACTGGTTCCAGAACCAGAGCCATGCGTTGAGGTGAGTCCAACTATATCTAGTCGGAACCTCTCAGCCTCACACACCAACTCAGGCTCCTTCCCCACCAGTGAGGTGACATTCCATGTGCCAAGAGCCAGCTTCTGTAGCGAAGGATCAGACCGCCAAGGTCCCCTCCCTCGACTACAACCCATCACACACTGCACCCGACCCCTTTGGCCCCTCCCACGAGTGGTGAGCCCCTGAGAAGCACCTGAATGATTTCACATTGCTCAGTCTGCTTCATTTTTCCTAAACAAAATTAAAAACTGATTTTTGCATGTCGACAGTATGAAGTAGTGTGCGCGTGTGTGTGTGTGTGTGTGTGTGTGTGTGTGTTGTTGACACTTAAGTCCACCCACTGATGTGTTTCGAGAAGAGGAATAACTGTTGAAGAATTATGATGCAAAAAAGGAATAAACAAGATTCACACATTGGTCTTCTTGTGTGTGTGTGTGTGTGTGTGTGTGTGTGTGTGTGTGTGTGTGTGTGTGTGTGTGTGTGTGTGTGTGTGTGTGTGTGTCGGAACCAGCTTTCCAAAGGGTCAGTCCACATTTGGTGTTTGATTGTCTCTCAGCATTGATTCTGTCCTAATGACCGATTCCCTGACTCACCAGAAGATGGCAGTAAAGCCTTTCCTCACAGAGTCTTCTTCACTGGCGTCAGACTAGAAACCTCCACTGCACAAGCAGAATGTGAGGTCTAAAAATTGAATCTCCATCACGTCGCTCCTCTGTTCTTCTCCTATGGGCAGGTTCTGATGACTGTTTTTATTTTGGGCTCTAGATGCAACACAATCATGTCTGTTTTTAACTGCTACACGTCAAACCAAACTACATCTCGTAAAGGAAAAGGTATAAATTCAAATAAAATCCTGGAGTGCTGCTCGTTTCAAAGCTAGCGATAATAAAAGATGATAGGCGACTTGAAGTGTTTTGTCTCCATTATCTGAAGGATTCAGTTTATTAGAGCTGGAGGAACACCAGTAGAAGCACTGAGCTTTCTGATCTATAATTATTCATTTTAATTACAAAATACTTGAGTGTTTTCTTTTTCCATCCCTCCATGTCACAAAAAAACAAAGTATCTTTTCTTATTATTTTTAGTCTGATTTAATGCAAATTAAAAAGAGCTTCAAACTAAAAATCTAAGGGAAAAATATGAAAAATTATATTTACATGTAGAAAAAGTCTTGCCTACATGATGAATGCCAAAGAAGCTAAAAAAGTGTCAGAATTAAATGTTCTTATTTTTTCTTCCTCTCTCGTTACGTCCCAGGTTAACGAAGACGCTGGATAAAAAATACATGTTGGCGTCTCAAAGTGAAATTCTGGAGGTAGACAAACATTACATGTTTAATACTATCACCATAGCAACAGCTCTCAGTAGGGAAGAGCAATCAGACACACCAAAATGCGCCCCTCTGACACAAGCACCCAGATCACACTTTTTAAATAAGCTACATATTAAACTTATGTCACATGCTTAAAAATACGTTTTCAAACTGTTGCACCAACACTGCTTTAATGCCAAACTGCTCGTGTGTGAAGAAGCACGGTGGTAGCAGTATTGTACGATGCACATGGATGTATCCCAAATGTTCCGCTAATGCTTGTTGTTTTTAGTTTTTCTCATCTGCTTGTGATTCATTAGCACTCGTCGTGCCTGACGTGTCTCCTCATGCAGGTCTCGTTTCAACGCTTATGTGAAAATTTGTTCACAGCTTCATCAAACCAGACTGGATGGCGGTGAAGGTGTGCATCACCTACAGGAATATCTGAATCGACTAACCTAGATGTTTACAAGCATGTGTGAAATATCGTTACACCTTTTGGAGTTTGAATCTATCGCACGGTCAGCGGTGTCGCCTCACAGCAACAAGGTGGAGCTTTTACGTTTTCCGTGGACATCTGTAGGATTTCTCCCAGTTAAAGGAACGGCGGCAGAAGAACAAGATCCTCCACTGTGGCTTTAAAGAGCAAGTCACCTCCTACCACAGTATTACTCCACTCCCACTTCCTGTTTGAAAAATGCAACAAATGCTGTTGCCTTGCAGACCGAGAGGGCGGAGCCGCTAACAAATGCACACACAGGCTCACAACGACATTGTGACATCATATGGTACCAGCTAACGTTCTGGGGTACCTCTTAGCCAACAGCGATGGCAGATTTAAATTCAAACCCAGTGCAGAGTTTTTACCTGACGATATTCAAGAACTCACAGCACTTTATGCTAATGTTTTATTTAATTTTTTACACTTTTACACTTTTGCTAATTTTACATTACATCAGTGATGTTTGGGTGGTGAAGAAACGTTCTTGATGGGGCTATGAGTGAAATATTTCCCTTCTTGTTCCATAAAACAATAAATACCATTTCAAAACAGAAATTAATTTCCCTCTTCCAAATAAGCGGTTTTACTTTAAGTTCCATCTTCAAATGTACAGATTAATGAGACTATGATAATAGTTTTAATAATAATACTCAAATACAAATACAAGTGTACAATTTTAAGGTCAACTGGTGTTGGTAATTTCCATTTTTGTCTTTATTCACGTCTTTAGTTTGTTATCTAGCGTGAGTTTTCAGTCTCCAGCAGCCTGTGTGTCTCAATTATTAACGCAAAGCATGCACACCTGACACTGCAATACTTAGCTACACCAGTAGGTGGCAGTACCAAGATACAGAAATTGAAGCAGATATCCTTGTTTTAAAAGTTATAATCAAATAAAATAAAAACAAATAAACAATTTAAAGCAACTGCTACAGCTATGTGTGTGTGTGTGTGTCTGTGTCTGTGTGTGTGTGTGTGTGTGTGTGTGTGTGTGTGTGTGTGTGTGTGTGTGTGTGTGTGTGTGTGTGAATGAGAGAAGGTACGTGAGATCCAGCACCTGCTTGCATGCTAGCTAGCTGTTCACTCTGCAGCAGGGCCATCATGGGCCAGCTCCCCAGAGGCAATAAATTCAGTGATGCTGATTGGCCAAAGATTCTCCGGTCTTTCCTAACACAGCATGATTGGCTGCTTAGCTGCAGCTCATGGGCGCTTTTCCCAGCAGCCAAGGAGCAATATTAAAGAGTCTGTTGGAGGAAATTCGCTGTTAAAAGAGACAGCTGGTGAAAATGATTGAGTAAATAATTCAGATGGCATGTAAGTGCACAAAATTAAGCTAAACTGACACATTTGTATGGTAAATGGCCTCTATTTCTTATAGCACCTTCTAGCATCATGGAACCCGACCAAGGCGCTTTACAACACTTCAGTCATTCACACACAAGGTCAAGGTAACTTTATTAGTAACCGAAGGTTAATTTGATTTGCCATGTGACAAGAGAATTAGCACCCAGTTACACACACACTCACAAAATATACACACATCCATAAAAATATAAAAAAGTATAAAACAATACATGAATAATTAGAGATAAAATCAGGTAAAGTAGCCACACCAGACTCATTTCTTATTGAGAATCGTTACTGCCTCAGGAATAAAGCTCCTTTTATACCTCTCGGTCCTGCACTTAGGCACAATAAATCCCCGTCCTGATGGCAGGAGGGCAAACTGGGCATGCAGTGGGTGGCCCGTGTCCCTAACAATAGCGTTGGCAATTCTGTCTACCTGCCCACTGTACAGATGTGCCACACTTTTCACTTGTTTTCCAAGCAGGCGACCCGATCACGTTACAATCCTGTTCAGTGTTTCCTTTCGTTTAAGATTTGCCTGACCAAACCATGAGGCTAAGGAAAAGGATAAAACACTTTCAATAAAAGAACAATAAAACATGGACATTATAGTCACACATTCACACCCTGATGGTGATGAGCTACGCCATAGCCACAGCTGCCGTGGGGTGCACTGACAGAGGCGACATTCATTTATAGAAAATACTTAATGGATACATATTGTAGTATTTTTCACTTTTTAGGTTTTTCTTCCTTCACATCAGAGAGTGCCCTAGCGCCCCCTATGGACAAGCTGCAACTGCGTTACATGATAATCTTGGCAGACAGTTGCTAAATTTGCAACTCATGGTGATTTTATGCCTCAGTGTTACCATAGATATTATGTAAATACTTAAAGAATTACTTTTAACAGAGTGAAGATCAACTTTATCGGGTGTGTGTGTGTGTGTGTGTATGGGGGGGGGGGGGTCTCCTTTGATTATTAGAACAAAATCTATTATTACAATCAGTGTCCAAAATGTGCTGCATGAACCAGTTTTACATTTTGGAGGTTGGAGCCGCTTTGAGAAGGCAACAACACAGATTTACCTGTCGACACCAGGGAACAATCTACACATGGCGACATTTTTAAATTGTCAAACGGTTTTCAAAGCAGGAGGGATTGTTTTATAAATCATAGACTTAACATGTTTGCTCCTATAGTGTGTGATGCGTCAACACGGGAGAACGTGAACCAATTTCACACACACAACCATTCTCTGGTCAAACAGGAACGTGTCTCAGAACCTCTCAAAACATGGCGGAGGAGGAGCACACCACACAGCGTGCTTCCATCGCCATGATTTCAAATTTGCTGCATGTCATCTTCAACATAGCAAGCTACATCCAATCAAAACAATCTAACGCGATGGTTGTCTCAAGTTAATGATCAGAGCGATCCCGACGTGCTTCCACGCAGACCAGAGCGCTCTTAACACACCACACACTGCAGGAGTGTCTGATAAGAACTTTCAAGAGCCATTACAGTAATCAGGTGCATCCCCATACTGTCAGAACGGAGTAAAATGTCTAAACCTGGTATGATTATCTTGCTTGTGAACATGGCCTAAGATGTACAGCTTGTTCACAGAATCCACTTCAAATTCCATTTAAATGAGAGTGTGTGGTGTGTCTCTGTGACAGACTGCAGACCTGCCCAGATTGGACCCTGCCTCTATTGACTGATGGGATGGGTATCGGCCCTCACACGGCCCTGAACGGGACAGGACAGAACAGGAACGAGTAAATAAGTGAGCCTCTTCTCTACATGCCACAACAATGATGTTTCACAGGAAAAGAAGGAGAAATGCAGTAATCCCTCGCTACTTCGCTGTTCGTTCATCGCGGATTCGCTGCTTCGCAGATTTTTTCTTTGGAGCATTTTTCAGGGGGAATTCGCAGATTCGCGGTATTTTTCACTGATTCGCGGTATTTTTCTATGCGAAATATCAAGAAATTCTTGTTTTTTTTTCCATCAATTTCATTATAAAATGCACTTTTTGTAATAAAACTAAAAAAAAAAACAAGTAAAAAAAATTTTTCTTGAGTTTTACCCACAAAAAGAGAATGTGATCATACGATAATTCAATAGGGAGCGTGGTTTCACAGACGCGGAAGTGATAGCGTCGGTGAAACGCCGGCTGATCTAGGAAACCCCCGAGCGTTCGAGCGTCAACGAAGTGACACGGAAATGCCGGGCTTTCCAGAAGTAAGTAAGATAACTTACTATGAGCTGATAGTTCGTTGGATTGATCGGTAGGTTGGAAACTCTGATCATGAATCTGAAGAAACGATGACTGAGTGGTGAGCTGGAAAGGCGACTTCCGTTTATAGCCGCGGTTTGTGACGTAGGTGCGACAGGGAGGCAATCCCCGCGAGGGGCATGCTGGAAGTCCCTACTTCGCGGATTTTCACCTATCGCGGCCAGGTCTGGAACGCATCTACCGCGATAAACGAGGGATTACTGTGCATTGAATTGTTTTACTGTCTCACAATATCCTCATTCATTGAACAAATAATCAACGGGAAAAAAGATATAAGTGAACCACAGATGACCCCTCATCGGAGGGTCAGATCCAGACACGTCATCTGAAGCTTCATCCCGTCCCTTCAAATGATTAGGAACGTTGCTGTGAGCCATGATCGCATGCCCTCTACTCCAGAGCTGCTTTATAAATAGAACCAACGTTGAGCTGCAAAAGCCAAATAAGTGCTATTGAATCCTCAATCCCATAAAACCATCAGATTACGGAATATTCCTTGTCAGTCAAAGCTGTGGACCAATAGTCCGGAAAGCTGCCGTTCCCCTGTTTCCATAATACTTTCCACTTTAATCCACTTTCACTCTTTTCTTTTTTCCTCTTAACTCCAACTGTCACAGCTCACATTTGTTTCGTGATACAAACATTCAGTTTAATCATCGTCGTCATTACAAGTCCGCCTTTCCATGCAGGCACTCTCCTGCCCTTACTCGCCGTAAAAACGTTGTCCACCATTAACTGGCACTTTGAAAATATTGTAAATTTTCAGTGTTTGCCATTAGAAGGGACTGAGAGGAGAAGCATGGCTCCTGGTGTGACATGCTCATTAGCTGGAGAAGAGAAATGGGCATGAGAAGAAAGCCCGAGAGAAGAGGAGGAAACGTACATAAAGAAGAGTTACGGACAGACGGAGCAACTCTTTGCCACCGAGCTAAATAGCTCTTGGAAAGTAGGAAGAAAATGAGTTGTTTCTAAATTTCTTGTGAAATTACGGAAGTGTTCCAAAGCTATGTATGTTCAGGGTGGTGTGTGTGTGTGTGTGTGTGTGTGTGTGTGCACGCACATTCAAATGAAATGACTACTGAGCACATATTGACTCCAGTTGCCACCACATGATGTATTGAAAAACCTGAGAGGCTTCCCAATCACAAAAGCAGCTAGCACTGTTGCCTCTTAGCAAGAAGGTTGCAGGTTTGACTCCCAGTTTTGGAACTTTCCTGTGTGTAGTGTGTATATTATACGCATGCATGAGGGATTTTTCTTTCCCTGGGACTTTCATTTGCATCCACACGAGCATGGTAGTTTGTCTACATCTGATGTTCCTGGATGGATCTGCAGCCAGTTCCGGGTTCTCCTGCTTCCTGACCAATGGCCATTGAAAGCCTAGAAAGAATCTAGAGAAAACGCAGACACAATCAAATTTTTAAATCTAAGTTCAGTTAAAGCTGAGGTATGTAGTTTTAAGAGCAACTTTTTCATATTTTAAATCATTTTCTTGTGCCAGCATGTGCTAACATGAACTTTTGCAGGGTTAATGAAATGCCACTCAGACTTCCACCTCTCTCTGTGGCCAGGATTCCACATTTGCAACTTCCGAGTGCTGGTCCAGCACCTGTTACAGTTTAAAGAGATTGAGCTTGCATTCCTTGTGCTGCAGTTGGCTTCCCGCACGTTTCCTGCTTGTTTTAGATCATGAACACAGCTTATTTGTTTGATTTAGTGATGAATCCCTCCTGTAGACATTAATGAAGGCTGGGGAAAAACTTCATCTGTTAACTAAGGTGTTAAGCAGAAGAGCACACAGCGAGGACAAAGGTTTCACTTTTGCTTTGACCAAAAATAATTAAGAACGAACACTAGGGGGTGCTAAAAGCAAGCAAAATGGCCAAGTACATCTTTAAAAATTTTGTAGGCTCTTCCCCAGCCTCTACAGCAGGGGTCCTCAATTATAATGGTCCGAGGGCCACTCACAAAAAAGACCCAGGAGCAAGAGGGCCGGATGGGGGGGGGGGGGGGGGTGTCCATGCTGTCTCTGGAGGAGCAGATAGGAGACAAGATCTCCTGTAACTTTAAATGAACCAAGGCTTCCTCCCAGTTTCTCTTTAAGCTGAATTTAACATCAGTTTATCATCATGAAACAAAAAAATAAAGTGGAACAAGAACTTCGATCTTCTACTTCTCTCTCCTTTCAACTTCTCCGTGTCCCTAAATAAAAGAGACAAATGATCATGCTGCAGCCGCCGTCACTGACCCCTCCCCCTCCCCAAGACCGGATCTCCCGACATCGCAGCACTCGGTCTGCCTGAGCGCTTCCAGGAGAAACAATAATGAACTTATGAAAATAATAATGCGTGTTTGGAGGAGCGTCCTCCGATTCTCTCTCTCTCTCTCTCTCTCTCTCTCTCTCTCTCTCTCTCTCTCTCTCTCTCTCTCTCTCTCTCTCTCTCTCTCTCTCTCTCTCTCTCTCTCTCTCTCTCTCTCTCTCTCTCTCTCTCTCTCTCTCTCTCTCTCTCTCTCTCTCTCTCTCTCTCTCTCTCTCTCTCTCTCTCTCTCTCTCTCTCTCTCTCTCTCTCTCTCTCTCTCTCTCTCTCTCTCTCTCTCTCTCTCTCTCTCTCTCTCTCTCTCTCTCTCTCTCTCTCTCTCTCTCTCTCTCTCTCTCTCTCTCTCTCTCTCTCTCTCTCTCTCTCTGATCGAGCGGAGTGTGCCGCACGGCAACCCGCTCAATTAACATAATTCATGGCCCAAATCCAACAGAACCGATCGGACAGATTCGGTTCGGGTTCTGTCTCAGGTTATAACTCCAGTGCTCAGCCCTGCAGAATCACATAAAGGCCGACCAAAGTTTCAGTAAATGTGGAGAACACCGCTCTGACAGATGTGGATGCTGCGCTGTTGCCACCGTTAAAAATAACACAACTACATTCCTCTATAACTGATTATGGTTCTCTTCTATGAGGCAGAATCATTTATGCCCACATCTCGATGCATTGATTATTTGATTATTTTCCTCAGCTTTATCTATCATACACCTCCCGGTCGGCCATCGGGGGTGGGGGTGGGGGGTGCGCGCGGGGTTTGGGGGCCACAAAGGGAAGGCTCGCGGGCCAGACGTGGCCCGCGGGCCGCCATTTGCGGACCACTGCTCTACAGCAACATTAATCATTACGTGAATATGTGACCAATAGAGGGAGCTGTGTGTCAATGAGAATGCCCCCAAGTCTCCAGCATGCACAGCCAGGAGACGCAGTCCTCTCTGTCAGCTTAGCACACCAACCTAGCTTGAATGCTAACTTGACCCGCATTGAATTAATGTCAGTCTGGAGACGTCCCGCTAACTTTGGAAAAGGAGGGAGGGGGAGGAAAAGGGGATTCATCTTTGGTGTTTCAGCTGGGTGATTAGCATAGCATTACCTTCCGCACGCTACGTCATTCTACTTTTTAGCCTGTTGTAACATTAGCAGAGGTGGGCTAGCATCACAATCGAGATATCTGGCGATTTCAAATGTTTCTTCGTCACCACCCTCTCCTTATTCTGTTCTTATTCCTCCTTTCCCGGGATTAATTGATTTCCCTCTTGCCTATTCATTTTCTTTCTCCTTTAACTTTTTTTGTCCTTGTAAACATATTTTAAAAATTTATAAAACCTTTTTTATACTTTAATTTTTTGTTTTTGTGAAGTGCTTCATGATTTTTATCTTGAGAGGTGCTATAAAAGATCGTTTTCTTTCCTCTTTTCTTTCTTTTCTCTGCTTCAGCGCTGCACATTTGATTAAAACGAGCGACTAGAAGCTCCTGCAGAACGCGACGAAGGCTGAGGAGATGAGTCAGCAGTTAGCATCAGGTGTGTCTGAGCAGGAACTCCAAGTTCTCCAGGTACGAGGTGTGGCTTTTCAGCTCCTTCAGAAGGAGAGGGGGAACAGAGGGGAGCAGGGTTCAGATTTAAAACTAATTAATAATAATTTAATCTATGATAATGTGTAATACTTTTAAAAATAATTAACTGTTGACCTGAAATTTTAAGTTTTACAGGAAACTGGATTGTTGGAGATACCACTGGGGACAACATGCTAATTCCACCCAGAAAATCCGAAACTGTCAAAAACTTGCTGTGGGGTGACGACGCTAACCATCATCAGCTGTTCAAGCAGACTTTCTTTTAGGAATGTTTAAACATTTCATCTGGAAAATTCTTGGTGTTGTCACATCAAACAGAGGGGGGAGAAATTAGAACGTATTTATTTGTTGTTGAATCTAAAAATCCATTCAAGTCTGAATCGGGATTCTTATTTCTATAGATTCAGAATCGATTCCAAGAACTGAAATATTTGGCACGTTACAGGTTTGAGATGCACTTTTTTGATCTTTGTTAGGAGAGTCAGTACTCTGATTACTTTTGTGGTCCCATAAATTGAGGTGATTTATGTTTGAATCTGCTGATAAGAGGGCACTTGAATGTCATTTTTTCCATACTCAGAAATCTGAGATATTTTCATATTTATTTTCTGAGTTCATACATGAGTACTCAGGATTACTCATGTAACTTGTTTTTACACATACTTGAAAAGTATTTGACCGTTTTACTTTCAAAGCTACTGTTAATAACTACAGATGTGTTATATTTTACAAGGTAAGCAAAAATAAATGTTGCCTTTTGGTCAAAAAATTGTTTCTGTTTACAGTTTTAGAATCACTTTAGTTTACCTTGTAAATTTGCACTTTTGGAGCACGACCAGTTTAAAGTCAAATAAAAATGTCCCATAGCTTTAACTAAATTGTACAACAAAGTAGTTCATCCTGGAGCTGACACTCTTTGTTAATACTGATTGCGAATCGATTTAAATTGAGAATCGATTCTGAATCGAATCGGCACCCCGAGAATCGGAATCGAATCAAATCGTGAGTCGCTCTGAGATTCACATCCCCACTAGTATTCTAAAGTCCAGATAAGCTGAGTAAACTGTGTTGAGCTTATCGGGGTGTAAAATGTACACATCTGTGAAAGTGATGAGCCCGTTTAAAGTTTGAGTTTCTGTAAACGGCTGAATTTGCCTCCTTCTGCTCTGTATGGACGATTCTGACTGCTCATGGCTGCTCCTCACGAACCCGACATCACACTGAAACGTTCAGGTTCTAACCCTACAGGACCGTTTCAAATCAAGGTAATCCAGCATATTACATTCATGATTACTCATAAGTTTACTACTAGAGTTTCAGTTCACTCTGCTGCAACTAACCTCTGTAATGTCCCTTTTTACCTGGAGACAATCCAAAGACCAGTCTGTCGTACTGCTGACGCTGTTTCATCGGCTCCAGTACCAAAAGGAGGGTTCGAGGACCTGGCAGTCTGGATCTGTACGGAGGTCTCATCCTGAAGGGTATGTGTGGAGCGACAAATAAGGCGTCGAATGTGTTTATGAAACTCTGATCATAACTAAAAGCAAAACATCACAACATCATTCAGACTTGCGCTACAAGAGTTCTGATTACAACGTCACTCACAAGTACACCATTCATCTCATGTCTCATTCACACCAGATTCATTCATCACTTAGGCCCTGTCCACACGTAGCCGGGGATCTGCCAAAACGTAGATATTTTTCTACGTTTTGGCCTGTCATCCACACGAAAACTGAGTTTTTTCACATGAAAATGGATCTTTTTAAAAACTCCGGCCAAAGTGAAGATCTGCGTTTTCTCCGTTTTGGGTGTCTGCGTGTGGACGGACAAAACCGGTGTTTTAAGGGCCGCAACGTCACTTTCCACGACAAAAAATGCTGACATCACGTGTGCGACCTGTGTTTACACTAGCCGACATCATGGAAGCCTTCAGAGATGCGCTCTGTCACCCGATCCATCAACTGTCCAAGCGCTTTCTGCTTGTTTGTTTTTGCAAGCGGAATTACTGCTCCTTGCGGAAGACCACAGACGAAGGACGAGGTTAAGAACGGGGGAAGTACTGCCACCTACAGGTCTGGCATGTCCATAACAACGTATTCATCCGGGTACGTGTGGACAGAGTTTGTTTTTAAAACGAGGTGGTGTGGATGCAAGTTTTTGGAGGGGCGGATATTCGTTTTTAAAAAACCCCGGCTATGTGTGGACTAGGCCTTAGAGTTAGTCTTGTTTAAAATTCTTTAAAACTGTTTAGAAATAAATCTTCTTAAACGTTTTAAAGGTGACTCTCTCTTCTCTTGTCTCTCAGTTAATACAAGTGTTACATAACCCCTGCAATAAAAAGTTCCAATCTTCCGGTTAAAATAACCCAAAGGTCCACACGGTTGATTTCATATTTAATATGGAATCTCATGTCTCATGGTCCATTAATTAGATGTAAATTAACCCTTACATAATGGCGAGCCAGCCAGGAGAGAGGGTAAATAACCTTCGGTGGAATAGCTCCTTTATCACGTTACACCTCTCTTACAGTTTGGAACTTTCCAAAACCCTTGAAATAGCCATTAAAATGTGAGGACCCCCTTTAAAACACCTGCTAAAGCTAAAAACACATCACAGATTTAAACATGTAGAACTAGACGTCTGACGGATGAGTTATCTCTCCTGTCTTTCCTTTTATTGTCATTTTGTTCTGCTTTTCAGAAAACAAATTGACTTTGTTCATCACACAGTGTGTGTGTGTGTGTGTGTGTGTGTGTGTGTGTGTGTGTGTGTGTGTGTGTGTGTGTGTGTGTGTGTGTGTGTGTGTGTGTGTGTGCTGGTTGAGCTATATGGGAACCAGAATTCAAGATAAACACAGGAGGCAGCGTTTCATTACCAGACGTCTCCTCTCAGTCTGCTGTTTCTTTTTATCGGTTGAAATGACACTTTATAAATTCTGCTTTTGCTCTTGGTCCTTTTTCCCTTTTTTATTAAACTGGACCGAGGAGTTGGGAATGACAAACACGAAGGGACAGCAGGGCGGATGGCAGGGATGAGAGAAGGATGGACATCGAGGTAGAGACATGCTCAAATGAAATCTGCTCCTTCTCTGATGGCAGAGGCAGATATGCCTTTGGTTATCTGCTGGTTCTGCCTTCTGCTGGAGAAGGTGGACTACACACCGTCTCAGTCACTCACAGACTCGCCATGGCAACCACACAAACTCACACTGAACAGGACTGGCCAGTAGCCACTGGTGCCTGGCTGTATCGATTAGAGGAGCAACAGAGTTATTTCTGCAGGTCTGTCTCCAACAGCCCCCCCCCCCCCCCCCCCCCCCCCCATGGCTGTGGCTGTGATGGGAGGAGAGGAGGGGCTTGGAATAAAGCAAGGAGGAGGGTGGAAAACTGGAATGGCAGGGGTGGAAGGGACGCATGGTAGACGGAAACGGAAGTTTGGGAGGGATGAAAGGCTGAGCAAGGTGGAGGGAATGATGAGAACGGGAAGATGAAAGAACATGAGCTAATAAAGAGAAATAAAGTGAAACTGAAATGCAAGAGTGTTCTGCAGATCGTGTTCGGCAGCAAGGATCAGCAAAAAGATTTAGAAGAAAAAAAAAAACAGGGAGGCAAAAAAGACCATCAAAGATTTTTCTCTTCTACGCATGTCCTCAGTTACAGATTGGATGTGACTCGGTGTCAGATGTCTCTGATCAGCCTTTCCCTTTGAGACGTGTCCAGAGCTTCGGATTGGACGTGACTTTAGGAGGAATGCTTCTGATCAGCGCTGGTAAAGAAATGACTCCGGCTTACCTGCTAGGTGTGCGAGGGCTGCAAACAAATGAATCACAGATGAGTTGCGGTCATGGCAAATCTCTTCACTTTCTCTGCTCGCTGCATGTTCGGGTCAAAGGCTACGGCTGTTTCAGATGGGGGGGGGGGGGGGGGGTGTCAAGTGGTAGTGCTGTTGGATCTACGACTGGATTTTTTCTGAGGAACACTCGCAGCTCAGGTTTGTTTTGACATTTCTGTACGGTGTTGTAGTCCAGACCACACTACCCACGACATTACCGAGATCAGAGAGAACTGAGACCGAGACAAGGCCTTATGTGTCAAAGGAAAATTATGGTAAAAGAAAAATAAACGTTCATTTTTTTATTTTCATTTTGTGTTAACATTCTTGAAAAATTGGTCTTTCATTTATGAAATTACATCAACTAAAAATGACGTCATGCCAAGCCTGAGCCTCGTGTGATAACCAACCACACCTAAAACTCCACCAGTAAACCCATTAAGGGCTCGTTACCGAAGACCTCAAATGTCCAGCCTCAACCCACGGAAGCTAAGATTTAAGGAGAGCTCAACACAAGCGGTGTGGCAGTATGAGGCTGCAGTGTGCAGTGCTTCTGGAGGTGTTCCAGCTAAAAGAGTCCCCGGGGAGCTGGAGCACCTAAAGAAGGTTCCGGAGCATTCCATTCAGGATGGATAGGAGGGATGACCTGTGAAATTGCTCTAGGGAATGCAGATTAGTTTCACTGAATGTCTTTAGGATTGATTAAGGATATTTCTAGTTTTGATGATGAGTTAAGGATAATTTAAAGAATATTGAAAAGTTTTATATTTGTACGGACCTGTGTCTGGGTTTTAGGATCAGTCCAATAAGTCAAACCTGTAATAAACACAGCTCTGTGTTTGTTGGAGACTCGCCAACATAAAAACTCCATCCAACAAAATCTACAACACGTCAGTATAGTTTGTTTCCTCATCAACACAACTTGGCACGGCACATCCAAACGACACCATACCATTCCCTACCATATTTATTTATAAAGCACCATTTCAAAATAGCATGGCAGCTAACCAAAGAGCTGTACATAAAAAAAGCCAAATGCTTGAACAAGAAACACAATAAGAACAGGCAGAATACATAAGAACAAAGCATAAATAGTCAGAGATAAAAATTCCTGCTAAAAACAATAAAACGGGAGAACAGTTAACAGCACTGTAAAAAATAAAATAATGCGACGAATGATAAAAAAATATTTGAAATGGCACAAATAAAACGAAATAAGCCACCAGATGGTGCGAGGTGCCAAAAGTGTGCAACTGAATCATAAAAACGGAATTAAATCAAATCCGGTGCTAGATTTTGTCACGGAGGGAAGGCAATGCTAAAGAAGTGCGTTTTCAGGGCCGACTTGAAACTGCTAGCAGAGGGAGCCAGACGCACACGGAGGGGCAGAGAGTTCCAGAGTTCTGGGGCTGCATGAGAGAAGGCGCGCTCCCCCCGTGATTCGTACCGAACCTTCGGAACAACAAGCAGCAAACGATCTGCTGGCCGAAGGGCACGGGTGGGAACATACGGGGTCAGCAGCTCCGTCAGATAGGATGGGGATGGGCAGTACAAAGCCTTGTAGACATATAACAAGACCTTGAAGACACACTTCCTGTATCGGTCACGTGATATTTTCTTAAAGCGATACACGCACCAATACGGGGTTTTGCTCTTGTGCACTAGTGTCGTTCGTCCCATCACTCTCGGAGAGAGCTAGAGGTGGATGGAGCGGCATGTATGGATTTTTGCTGCCTAGTTTTTAACTTGTAAAAATGTAAGTAAAGGCACTCGGGTCTGCACTGGGCACCGGCCTCCTCAGTATCACTTTATCCTCCGGGGTGCATGAGGGCTGTCCTGACCGGTGCCCTAGGCGCCGCGTTGTGCAATCATCATTTCATTCATCGTTGAAAACAATACATTAAAATTTTGTTTTCAATCCTTTCAGCTATTTCTTAACTTATTTGTGTTCTTAGTTTCAGGGAACAGTCCTGCAGAAGTGTTTTTTTTTTCTGTTCTGTTGATGCACTGATACCACTGACCCCACTGAGACGGTAAATATTGCATCACAAAATAGCTGCAATCTCTTTGTGAACAAAACTGGCAAAGAACGTCACAAATTATATTGTTGGCATCAAATGTGTAGAATATGGTTAAAACAAGTAAATGATGTAACATGTTTTTGTGTCTCGTGTGTTGCAAGCCTGTAATGTTAAAATATTTTATGATATTAATCGATGTCAAAAACACAACCCCCTGTGCCGTAAGGTCCTGGCAGCCCGACAAAACCGGATTTGCATGAACAACGCACGTCGAAGAACGACTTTAGCTGTTGCACCATAACAAGCATAAAGTTTTTTTTTAAAGATTTCAACGTTTGTTTTCGAAGATTAGCTTGTGTGTCTGCTTGTTTTTCTGTGTTATCACCACGCCACCATGTTGGAGTTCCACTGACAAAACTGCAGTGATGTGGGACAAAATTTACAACTGCCTTCACCACCGCCTTCCTCATTCCAGCTACCCTGATGGGCCAAGGTCAGCCAATTACCCTTCACTGACCAGTACGCACACACACACACATGCTCACGCAGAGGCACACAGCACATCAACTCATGTGTGTCTGAGTGTAGTGTAGTGGACAGCGGCCTGGCATGCTAGATTCATGGGGAATATGTCAGCCATCAGCCTGGGCATTTCAAACAATGCCTCACAATGTGCTTGACAGCCCTGAAAAACAGCCTGGTGCTTGGAAACTGCCAGCCCATCATCTCAACTCCCTCATCTGGGCTCTCTCTGCTCTCCGCCGCTACCACTCTGTTTGTGTGTGCATCTCTCGCCATCTCTCTCAATATCTCATTTTCTTTCCTGCTTCACCCTCCAAGCTCTCATCCCTGTCAGCCGCTCTGCCTCACATTTCCCGCTCCCATATTCTCATTCTGCTCATTTCGTATCCTCAGACCTAAACGTTTCAATTTTCCTCCGTTCACCAAAACCCTTCATCGTGCAGCGGTGCAGCTTATTTTTTCTATTAATCTTCTCCACTGCAGCCCTGTACTGTTACACAGCTGCAGATGCCCCTTGTTAGGAGCTGAGCAGCAGGTCGCCTGCTAGTTAAATTTACAACACACACACACACACACACATGCACAAACACCGGGTAGTTATATACATGATGGTATTATCGGGCTCGGCGGTTATATATCTCGGTGAGACACCAGCTCATAAAGCTGCGGGGACATGCAGTTCCCTTCTCTTCTTTGTCCTGTTCCCTTCCTCTCAGTCATGTGCAGCAACAGCCAGCTCTGATTCACAGCATTTAATTTGCACTGGCTCGTAACAGGAGGTGATGGGCTCTTGGAAGCTGGGAAAAAAAGACTAAAGGGGTGTGTGCGTGTGTGTGTGTGTGTGTGTGTGTGTGTGTGTAAGACAAAAAAGGGCAACACGGATGTAGACAAGTCAGTGTTCATGCGAGGGAGGATCACCAGTAAGCCAAACACCGTGGACTGCTTCTGCATGCTGTTAGCCGGAGTGATGCCATTACAGATTAGGAAGATGAAACATTTCGGAACATGTTGCCCTCCGATTAAACAAAAAGTTTTAATAGACAATTATGTAGCTGTTGATGTGAGGATGCAACCTCAGTGTCCTCCATTCACACACTGCGTTGTGTGTGTGTGTGAGTGAGTGTGTGTTTTGCATCCCATGCATGTTTAGAAGTCTGCACACAAGTGTCAAGGCGGGCACAGAAAACAATCCAAAGAACTTGCCGACCTCAATCCCTTTCCCCTCATGAATATGTATCGTTCCAAAAACTGATCCATATCTGCATGCCGTAAATCTAAACCCTGCGCCCAACACACCCCGGCCCTTTCCCGCTGCACGCACCATGCTACGCATACATAAATCTGTTACGGCTCAACAGTCTGTCTACGGCTGAAATTTATTTTGAAACACTTCCGCCCGCTCCGGCTGGAAAGCCGTTTCCAGTGCTTTTCTTTGATAATGTCTTTGCCTCGTGAAGAATTAGAATGTAATTGATCTTTCACAGCTTCCTTTGACTCTAAATTGGCACACGTGTTTCTGTCGAGGTTAAATGTAGAAAGCTTGTACTTTTCACTCTTAATGGAGAGGAGAATAACAAGTCTGTGTGGAGACTTCTCAGACCGGGACGTTACTCGAGGTGAATCATAAGCTGGACAATGTTCTAGCTGCGATAGCAGTATTGGTGAGCAAAATGGATGTCTTCTCGGAGAGAGTCACCGGACGGTATGGACAGGTTTAAAACCCAAAATTGGCTTCACTGAAGGACTGGAATGATCAGTTTAAAGACTGAAGGCAGAGAGGAAAATTATCTCAGCCTGACCCAAACAAGTTCTTGTCATCCGAATATGATGCCCTGGTGGCCTTGAGCTGCAAGCAACAAACCCCCACGAGGGAATGCAGACAGATGCTGTGGAACCCCCCCCCGGATTGGGGGACCTCAGCCTGGCGAGGTCATCAACTGTAGGAGGCAATGTACTCTTTGCTTCTCCCAAGATCTCCCTCCCACCTGTGACTGTACAGTAGATGAGCGCCGTAGATGGCTGCTCTCGCTGGGGGAAACAGCCCCCCCCCCCCCCCGCCTTCCTATTGGAGTCTCATGTTATGTTGTGTTGTCTGAAGTCTGTTGCATATCTGTTGAGGTGTTTTTTTTTTTTTTTTTTTTTGCAGAGCAAAGCTGCCCTCCTGGTGGAGGGTAAGTCTGAAGTGCCTTTTTTCCCTCCACCTGAACCAATCCTCATGTAACCCTCTTATCTGTATGAAGGTAGCGCGACTCAGGGTTGCGAATGACCACAGTCACCAATTCTTGTCATGTGTCTTGCCCATGTATGTCTGATCTCTGAATTGTGTGTACTGAAACTCTAATTTCCCTCTGGAATTAATAAAGTATCGATTGATTGATTGACTATTAAAATGCTGCTGATTTCTTTAGTGTTTGATAAGGTTGTGGATGTTAGCGTAATAAGCATTTGCATGCAGGGAGAAAGGTGTTTTAATGGTCGACTCTCTGAGTCTCTAGACATGAATTACTTGATATCGCTCCCCCACCGTATAGGCAGGGCATTACATCCATGTGTATTGTGGGATGTGTTCGTGGAAAACAAATAACCTAGATCTTAAACACAAGCCCACTGGACTGTGGACACATCTACTTAGAAGAGTAGATTATGAATGATGTGAGCTGTGTTTGCTTTTCGAAGCACTTTGGCATTTACTATGAAATTTATTGGCCCGGATGAACCCAATCAAATGTGAACGTCTCCAAAGAGTGATGGAAATATGTCCTTACTATCGGCATGACGGAGACATAAACAGAGCATCCAATTCACAAAGAACTTACCGCCGCAGCGCGTAAACACATTCCACAGCTTTTCCGTTACTCGGATAATTGATTGAATGCATAGATGACAGGCGGTACGCACACGGAGCTCCGAGGCACGCAGCCTGCTGTGCGAGGTCTGATCTCGTGGCACATCAGCATATGAGAGTGATGGATACACCTGTGGGCACGGTAGTTGACATTCATGCTCAGCTGATAATTCATGAGCTCCGTTGTGAGTGGGCATCCCTACATTCCCCGAGACTGGCAGGGAATCGCAGCGCTGGGGTGCACGGCGGGGGTATTTAGTATTCATGGTTTGGTGTATACGTAGTATGTATGTGTGTTTCAAATTGTTAGTGACACCCACCATGAATGATTCATATTCCAGGTGTATGTTTGTGCCTCGCTGGTTACAGTTGGGTCATTGACAGTCAGTGTGTGTGGGGCGCCGTTGGCCGCTGGCCTGTCGACGGGCCGATGAGGGAGGGAGTGAGGGACATGGGATGAACAGAAACAGGAGGAGAGAGCAGAGACTTGGCTGTCTGTTTTGTCATTTCTTTCTTGGAGAGGAAGACCCTCGGCACCCTTGGGACCTTTCTCCCCACCCATCGTCCAATGAAGAGAACGCGCACACACACACACACCCACACACAGTCTCAGACAGCCTTGGTGGAGACGGTGTTGGTTGCAAACCTCCAGAGTGTCAGCAATGCTGACATGTTGGTAAGCCTCCCAGTGAAACTGGAAATCGTTTTAGACAAACACTGGTTTGTCGTGACGACTTGTGTTCCAGCGACGTGCACAGTCGAATCAGCAGCCAGAAGAGGAAATGTCAGAAGGGAATTAGGACAGGTGGTTGTGGTTAAAGGGATACTGTGGAACTTGTTTAGATTTTAAAATCATTTTCTCGAGCCAGTACGTGCTAAAATGACCTTTTAAAGGGTTAATTAAAGGTCACGCAGGCTCCCAGCATCCTCTGTGATCGGAACACCACACCTGCAACTTCAGAGTATCCGTACCAGTCCCTGTTTGTCCTAGTAAAGTGGAGCTGACACACCTGGCAGCACATTTCCTGCATGTTTTAGATCATGAACACAGCTGATAGGCTTGATTTCGTGGTGAATCACTCCTGTAGACACTAATGAAGGCTGAGGAGGCGTTTCGGCTGTTAGATTAGGATGTTAAAAAGGCAAACGTACAGCAACAAGGTAGGCTTCACTTTCACTTTCACTAACAGACACTAGAGGGCGATAAAAGCAAGTCAAAACTGCCTAATTTCCCTTTAATACATAAAAAATCTAAATGAAATAAGAAGACTGTGATTTTTAATGCTCAAGGTTTGGAGTTTTTGTTAGACAGGACAAAGATTCGTGATGCTTTATCTTCCATCACTCAGCATCAGCACTCCACAAGGAGGAATCCAGAGCCCACCTCTGGACACATTATTTCCAGAGCTGGCATATCCAGAGAGGGCATGCTCGCCCTGAACGATATCCAGACTGTTGTATTGTGATGTTTGCAGATAACACCACTGTTGATGATTTGATGTCCAACAATGACACGTCTATCCACAGGACTGAGGAAGAAGAGCCTCCTGATTGGTTGGTGTACGGCAAACAGCCTGAACATCAGTCCGGCAAACAGGAATTTTACCAGAATGTGGAGAAGCGTGTCCTGACGTTTGTCTGGGAACTTCTCTGACCCCGGGTTTCCACCGGAGCCGTCAGCAGCATGTTACTGCAGCAGCACGTCTTGCTCGCGTAAGCTGCTGCTTGGCCCTTCCCACGAGACGCGAAGCAGCAGGGGAGCAGCTGTCACCGACCGAGCACGAAGTCACACGAGTGACTTCGTCAGTAAACACAACAACAAGCAGGAGAAAACTACAACATGGTTTGTGTTTTATGTTCTGTTCGTTTTAAAATCGCCAATACGGACCTGAAAAACAAAGGAGACCGCTAGCTAGGTGATAACTTCTCACGGGGACGCACAGTTAGTAACCGTTTTTAAAGTAAAGCAACCGGAAGGCAGTACGTTTCTTTATTCTGAAAATCTCGGGAGCTTCTCTCCATTTCCGCGTCCGATTTCCTGTCTTTCCTTCCCCAAAAATGTCGAACTTGACCCGTTTCAGCGGCGGCGCGCGTAGAAAATAGAACCGGCGCGTAAAGGCCGCGACATGCTGCTCCTGAGACGCGGCCGACTCGCGCTGCTGACGGCTCCGGTGGAAAAGGTTCTGTTGACCACAGCGGTTCCTATCAGCAGCTATGACGTGCTGCTGCAGTAACGTGCTGCTGACGGCTCCGGTGGAAAGCCGGGGTCAGGCTCCCTGGAAGGAGTAGCAAAGAGCAGTCTGATCTGCTCAAACGACGACCCACAGCAGCTTCAGGTCTCTAAAGGACGTTTACTCCAACAGCTGGAGAGCATTTTGATGAACTCCGCCCATCAAGCCCAGGAACAATTCACTCTGTTTCCTCAGGCAGAAGATTGAGCAGCCTCAACGTTTCCTTTCTTGGGATTCAACACCTCTGATTTTTTTTCTGGACGCGCACACACACACACACACACACACACACACACACACACACACACACACACACACACACACACACACACACACACACACACACACCTTGGATGCAGAACATCAACTTTTTTATGGGGCTATTGTTTTAGAGCTGCTCATCCCAGAGAGCCATCTTGGCAACATCAATGTTTATGTTCTGTTGGAGGAGTTTTACTGTGCACCGTATCTCCAAACATCTCTGTGGCCTCTTTATTTTAGAGGCTGCTTGACGTTATAGATGAGTGATCACAGGTGGAATAAAACGAACGAGACAAGGTCAGTCGGTGTGTGTCTGGCATGTTTTATTCCTGCGTTCATCCCAGAAGTTGCAAAGCTGTGAATAATTAAAAATGCTTTACTTTCTGTAAGACAGGAGTTGCGTTATTGCAGTGGGAGGTGGAGGAAGATCACAATTATGAGATCTGAGTTCATGAGTTGATTCACAGGAAGACATTTTTCACTTCCTATATATATATATATATATATATATATATATATATATATATATATATATGTGCTTCGGGTTTATTTCTTGTCTAAATACTCGAAGAAGGAATAAGTAAAAATGATGAGCAGCCATTCACAAATGTAATAACACGTCATGAGCATTTATAATTTGTAAGATGAATGCATAAAGTTCCACCTTAAAAATAAAGAGTTAACACTTGAAGAAACATATATTACCTAAAAATCATCTTTTGTTTATAAATGAGGATGTTCCAGTAGTTTTGATAATATTTGTCACAAGATTTTCACATTCTATGTCAGGAATGATTCTCATCCCGATTCCTGTACGTGTAACGTTTTTGTGTTTGCTAATGTTTTTAGATGCTTTATGTCTGAATCACACTGATTTAGCATCTAAGAAGAGTTTTTTCTGAGAAATGAATTGAAATCCATCCAGTCATTCTTGCAATAGGCAGACAAACACATGTGCACACAGATACTGTTGAAACACATTACACTGATCTGCGATCCTGCTTTCTGAACGTTTCTGGATGTTATTTTTCTTTCTGATGGATCTCTTTAAGGCCACCGCAGGACTAGAGACACCGTGCATGTTTGTTACACTCGGAAAGCTGCTCAGTTCGTCTGATGCCGTTTTCCTGCCAAAGCTCTAAACCTTTTCCAAACCAAAATGTAACCTAAGGAGGTCCTTCACTCATATTTTTAAAACACTTGCAGGGGTCTCTAGTAGAAAAGAATAATTATTAATTCCTACTCTGGGGAAAGAAAGCTCCAGTGCACCCATTTCAGCATGGAGAAGTCAGCCGGAGGAGAAAGTTGCTTCAGACGACAGGATTTGGAGTCTTATTTCCTGATATTTGGACACCTTTCCTCTGATACTGGCACAGTTGCTCTGCAACGCTGAGGTTTTATCTCCACAAATAACACAAGCCTGGAGGAGTTTGTGTGTGTGGTGGAGTTGCTAATGCTAACAGTTAGCTTCTACGAGCCAAGATGTTCTCTGCTGTTTCCTGGACTGTTACGTCCCTGACAGGAGATGTTAAAATGCGAAGGAGGGGGTAACATGAGAAATACGACAGTGGAGTCTAAATGGTTTTAATTGGTGTAAAAGGCTCTAAAAACAAGAGCAAACAGATGGTGAGCATTATTAAAATAATGCAAAACTAAAAATTCACTATAAGGTTAACAGTTAAATGACAACTTATCAACTATAAGACACTTTATTAAAAGTTTTACCAAACTGAAGGTGTTTTAAAAACACAACGAAGTTGATAAAAGTCTAAAAACTAAAACTGAGTTAACCCTTTAAACAGAGCAAACTAAGTTTAACATAAACCCAAAGATCCATGTGCATCACACAGAGTTTAAAACTACGAAAGTTAAAACTCTTCTAATCGAAGGTGTTGAAAACCATCTGAGGCCTGGAGGACAGCAGAACCCCTGCACTGCTGCCTCCCAGACAGCTGAAGGCACAGCCTTTCTATCCAGGTGTGGGTCGTCAGCAGGATTTAGCTCAGCTGTGCTCCTCAGCAGGCTGGAAGAGAGGAGGAGGAGGGGCAGAGTCAGGCTGATCACCGGGGCTGGGTGATCCTGGCTCCTGCATCTCACTGGCCAGGCTGGTAGCCGTGACATGGACGCTAAAACAACAACAGCCTTCCCCGCCGTGAGTCCAGATGGGTGAGTCCAGGAATGTTAGTGACAGTGTGACGTAGATCTGTCAGGATTTTCTAATCCTAGAGTTTCACCATCTGTTTTCTATCAGAAGCTACTGCAGGAGATAGGTGTAGGAGACTATTTCATTTTCAGCCTGCATGAAACACTCAGAAATATTAAATCAAAACAGGTTTCTCACTGATCTCACCGATCTACGTCCCAGTCCTCACCTATGGTCATGAGCTTTGGGTAATGACCGAAAGAACGAGATCGCGGATACAAGCGGCCAAAATGAGTTTCCTCCGTAGGGTGGCCGGGCTCAGCCTCAGAGATAGGGTGAGGAGCTCGGACATTCGGGAGGGGGTCGGCGTAGAACCGCTGCTCCTCCGGATCAAAAGCAGTCAGTTGAGGTGGTTTGGGCATCTGGTCAGGATGCCTCCTGGACGCCTCCCTGGGGAGGTGTTTCGGGCATGTCCTGCCGGCAGGAGGCCCCCGGGTCGACCCAGGACACGTTGGAGAGGTTACATCTCCAATCTGGTCCGGGAACACCTTGGGGTCCTGCCGGAGGAGCTGGTGGAGGTGGCCAGGAAGAGGACGGTCTGGAGCTCCCTAGTTGGGATGCTGCCCCCGCGACCCGGACCCGGATAAGCGGAGGAAGACGAGAGACGAGGTTTCTCACTGAAGGACCTCTTTATTCATGTTTATCATGTTTATTCATTTAGGAGACGCTTTTATCCAAAGTGACTTACATTTTATAACCTATAGGGCATGCCTTTAAATATTAGGATTTAGAGCTCTTTATCATTCAGACATGGAACTTCATTTAATCCCGTAATAATTTTTGGATTGTAAAAGAAAATCTCGTCTTTATATGAAAAATGGTTTAAGTTTATTTGCGAAAACCACTGATGTCATTATGGGACGAGCACACAGATGTTCCTGTTCTTAGAGCAATTATCCAGCAGAAATAAAATAGTTTTTCTCGTTTAAACTTTTAATGGTGCCAGCAGATCAAGCATACTTTGCTGTACTTGAATCAAAGAGAGGTAGAGATGATGGATCCTCTTAACCAGAAGAGGGAAAAGCTAACAAAAAAATCACTTTTACATAAGAAGTTGAACATCTTTCTGGAAATGTTAAAACAAGAATGTGAATAATTAAAATGATTTTACAGAAATTAAATGCTACATCAACACGTACAGCAGTATGAGCTTCGTCACTAAAGGACCTCGCTGGGATTTCTCTGTGTACAGTAAGTGCTGCCGTTTGTCCTTGTGTGAAGCTGTCATTTCATTTGTCGTAAAATAGATAAAATTGCCGGGTTAGCCATTAGGAACCTCAGAGTGTGCCAAGAAACTCGGCCGACAATGCAGAGGCTGACATGGTAGGAAATAATTCTATAACTGCTTTAATGCTTCGCGGCTTTAAATTAAAGTCCTCAGTGGAAGATGAATTAGCCGCTTGAGAAGGGTTTCCAGCAGTGAGACTTTGGATTCCACTTGCTTCTGTAACCTGATATTTCTGCACGCTAAAAGGGGTTGTTACGTTTCTGTAAAGCTGTCGTCTGCCTTCACAAAAAGCTTCAGAAACCTGGAGGATGTTTGTTTTCATAAACATGGTGAACTATAAATGACAAGATGCCACAGTGTCAGCTACGCCCCTGTTTCAGCAGGCTAACACGAACCCCAGCAGGTGTGAAACGCTTTACTTTAGTGAAAAACGTAACAACAGATTTAGATTTTTGACTGTTTTGTCATTTGTAAACCTCCCCTGCTTTTGTATTCTTTAAAATTATTCCACTTGTTTCATCCCTCTCTGCACAACAGGCCCTGTCATTTAAACTCCACATTTGCACTTCCTTGCCTTTACAGTTAGCATCTGGAGTGCCCGCCATGTAAGTGGAAGGTTGCAGGTTGAAGCCCTGCTCAGTCTGTTGCTGTGTCCTTTGGCAAGACACGTAACCCACCCTACCTGCTGGTGGTGTTTGGAGGGACCGGTGGCTCCTGTGTGCGGCTGCCTCGCCTCTGTCAGTGCGCCCCAGGGCAGCTGTGGCTACACTGTAGCTGCACATTGCGAATAACTGATTGTGTTGTAAAGTGCCTTGGGGGGCTCAAGGACTCTAGAAGGTGCAATATCAAATACAGGCTATTTACCATTTACTTCATCTTTGTCAAATATTTAAATTTATGATGAAAGTTCATACCTCATGTTTGGATTATTCTCACTCACTCACTGTTTTTCTGACTTTAATTTCTTTTTTTTTTTTTTCAGAAAAGATTGAGAGAGCTGCTGTCTAGTTTCAGCACCCTGGACAGTTCACCAGTCCAGCGTGTTTACACTATACTTTTACATTTTTGCACGGCTAAAATAGATGTCACACACACACACACACACACACACACACACACACACACACACACACACACACACACACACATCCAGTATAAGATGCAAAAATGTAAAAGTATAGTGTAAACACGCTGGACTGGTGAACTGTCCAGGGTGCTGAAACTAGACAGCAGCTCTCTAAATCTTTTCTGAAAAAATAAAAAATAAAATAAAAAGACTAAATTAGGGCCAATTGTGTGTGTGTGTGTGTGTGTGTGTGTGTGTGTGTGTGTGTGTGTGTGTGTGTGTGTGTGTGTGTGGGACATATTTTAGCCTTGTTATTTTATTTTACTACCTCTTGCCTTAGCTGTCTTTAGTGAGTGCAAAGTCAATCTCATTGTACACCTGTGCAATGACACTAAATTATCGTGACTTAAACAACTTTTTAGACCAACATGAATTATTTTCCAGTCTGTGTAACATGTTTTTATTTAAATTTATGTAGAGTTAATCTTTGTGTGCTTTATGTTGTGTTCTATTTTTATTTTAGTACTTGAGCTTCACAAAAGCCAATGATGCATGGCTGTAAAAAAGTCACACTAAATAAGGACTTAATCAATTTTTCTCACATAGAAACTCACTGATGTGTTGTGTGTGAGTCATTAATAGAGTCAGTGATATTAAAATGCTGTTGCTTGGTCTATTAGCTAAATCTCTTTCAAGTTGATGTTTCCAGAAATAAATGAAATACCTTGAGAATGAACAGGAAGGCAGACGAGGGAGGTGATAATTGGTTTGACAACTTTATTTTTCCAAAGTAGCTGCTTTTCTAATTAACAAATTATAGTACAAAAGACGAGCATATTCTAGGAGTCATGTTAGGATGTATCATCATCATCATCATCGTCATCGTCGTCATCATTATTTTTTCAGCTTTTTTTAGGCATTTGTTGACCACGAGAACAGCTTTTATCAAAATGTTTGTGCTAGATGATGACCTGAGTGAAGCGACCAGAGCATCGTTTAACAGTTTGTCCCACTCCAACAATGTAAGCAACAAATAAACAAAAAATAACAATAATGTGTCCAAACTAATGCAGCTACTTTCCCCAAAAACATTCAGTTATTTATTTAAAGTTAGTTATAATTTTTTAGATTTATCCCTCACCACTTTATCTTCTCAGTGGCCGGGTGGTAGACCTGGGACTGGGAGACCGGGATTTAAATCCCGGTCAGGTCTTACCAAAGGCTTGCTTGAAACTCAGCTTTAAGGGGTTGGACTGGGGGGTTAAATCATGGATTAGTTGCCGAGCACAGCCATGGCTGCAGCTCACCACTCCCCACGGCGACGGGTCAAACGCTGAGATGAATTTCACCTGTGTGTGATGACTACTGGGACTTTAATTTTAAAGATGTACAAGTCTGTAATCAGTCAGCTGAAAACATGTCGAGTTCTACATCCTTACAACATCTCATGGCTGACGTCTCCTTAGATGGACAATAATGTTAATGACCTAATGGCTATAACTCAATCATGCCTCAGCCTGAGATGATCTCAGTTCAAATTTCTAGCATTAAAAGGAGTGGTTGGGCGATCTAAATCAGCTGATGGGACAATTATGAGTCACAACATCTAATTACAACAAAGAAGAGCACCCCCTGGCTTTACCACTGTACTGTTACCCATCAGTATTAATACTGAGTGATGGTCAGTAATACAGTCTGGTGTGTACTGAGTGATGCAGTGGGTTTATCTAACATCTTTGTGGATAGAAAGGTCAGATCAAATTCATGCCTGGAAGTTTTAGATTAAAAATAAAAACAAAAGCAACATTTCATCAGATGAGATGGACCATGACAGAAGTTCTAGGATCAGCCATGAAACACAACATGAAGGACCTGTCAGCCTGCTGGAAGTCCTTAACAACGCAACATTAAAAGTGAGAGTTTGGATGTGTGAAGGTGAACTGCTGGTTTTAATGAGCATCCTGTGACAGGCTAGGCCATGTCTTTGTTAATTAGGAACAAAGCACCACCACCGGTGTGTGGACCTTCGCCGTGTGACTAGCAGGCGCCTATTAGTGAAAAGTAGATTCAGAGGCCCTGCTAAATGTTACAGGTGGTGAAAAAAGCAAAGGTCATAAGCCGGAGTTCCACGAGAACCTTGTTGATGCCTGCAAAGACGCTGTTTTCAGGCATGCTGTGATTAATTTTACTGGATTTAATGAAAGCCTCGAGATGAAACATCCAACTTATCAGTGAAGCGTTGGCTCCGTTTAACATTAATGATACCGATTCCATCTTGGCTTTTAATCTTTAATTTTCTCTTATGCTTTCATTTTGTATTTATTCTCCTTTCTAAACTCCAGCTGTTAGCCAGTCCATGGTGTTTTGGCATTTAGCTCAATGTTTGATTTTGTGCTGAAATGTCTTTGAGGAACTTTTCAGAGTGCCAAAGGTACTTGATTATAGGTTCACATCTGACAGGGCCATGACTGTTGGAAACTAATTAGTTTGCATAACAATAGAAATAAAATAGTTCACTCACTCAAAACTGGAGCTTTAAACACTTAAATGTGTCAAAACCACATAATTCATGTGACATTTGTGCAAATTTGGTCAAAATATCTAAATTGTCGTAATGTGTTTGCTATTTGAAACATCTGGAGCATGTTTTACACTAGAGACGGTAGATTATGTTTGCTTTTACTTTTCGGTCTATCATAGCTCACAAACCCAACCCCACAGCTGGTCTGCATCGCTCTCATTGTTACTTTAGGAAACTAAATGAAGAGGAATTTAAAGCAATAGCAGTGGATATTTTTCTTCGAGGTGGATCATGTGAATCATAATGGTCAATCATTCTGGTAGACCATTTACGCAAGGGCATCGTCGTACATGCTCATTGCTGCATATTTTCCACTTCCTGTGCATAATCTGAACCAACAGTTGTCACAGTTTGCCACAAAGAACTATAAAAGCATCCTAGTCTCAAAAAAACTCATCAAGTCTCTCAGGGCAAGCCACCCAACAGCAACACAGGCACCCAGACACACTCTGAGCCCTCTGTCAACAGGTGACAAATGCCTGTTTTTAAAGGCTTGCTCGTCACAGCCTAATAGGTTCCAGCTGGTGTTCTTGCAGGAAGCTCCCTGTAGAGGCCGCTCTCCGTGGTGCTGAACTTTCCATTGGAGATCTGGCAGGTAGCTTCTGCAAAGGAGGAAGTGCTCTCCAAGGTGCTGAACCTTCAGCAGCAGGAAAACCATCAGGGAATGGCCCTGTGGGCTGCTGGCCTTCTCATGCAGGGACCGCAACTCACTGAACTCGGAACACAAAGCAAAGGTTGGGCTCCCCACAAACACCTCTGTCACCGGTTTTCTGCTGAACAGGTCAGCTAAAGTTTGGCATGCTATTTGGAGAAATTCATTTCAAATTACTGCTAGAAGAAGTTGACTGCAAGGCCGGTTTCTACCTATAAACTCAGTGTTTATGAGGGTAAATGGGTGTTCTCTCTCATGCGCATTTTTTTTTCAAAAAGTCGTGAGGGCGGTTCCTTCCTGAAATTCAGAAACATCCTCATACCCCATACATTTAACACGACTGTCTCACATCACTGTCTTAGAAAATATTCTTTTCAAGTTTTCCAAATCCTGAAAATTCTTTAAAGGTGCAATTTGTAAGACTGACACCCTGTGGTCAAATTTGGTTACTGCAGTCCACTTTTTAACGAAAAGCACGACTCTCACTGCTGTTCCACTAGTTCCATGGCTGGTGGCAGTTACGGATCATCACCAGAAGATTCTAGATGACAAAGAAGAGTAAAACACAGTAAGTTGATACACACAGATAAATTCATTGTCATATATGCTGTTAGCACTCTTGGTTGTTTTAGAGTAGGGAGCACTTAACTACGCTTACACTGGTTTTCCAAGGGCACTACTCAGAGAAACTCGGACCAGTGCAACTCAGCCCGATCATGGAGGGAGCGGTTCAGTATTTTCTTTCTACTTTCTCCCCAATTTTAGTCCCTGCTCCGTTGACGTACCTGGCAAGGCTGAGTCAGGCTGGTGTCGTGATTTTAGCCACTGATTGGCTAGGGGGAGGAGTCACTGGTTGCCCCTGGGTTTTCTGCCTTCTGCCTTACTGCCTGCAGCCATTTCCTGGTTTAGAATCTGACAAAAAGCCATCAAACTGAGCAGAATGTCCAGCAACATGACAATTTTTTCAGCTGAGCTGTGCTTCTGTGGAGCATGCAGATCACTTTACACTGTTTACTGATCACTTCATGCTATTTTGTCGTTGTCGTATTCCTCCGCTTATCCGGGTCCGGGTCACAGGGGCAGCTTCTCAACTAGGGAGCTCCAGACAGTTCTCTCCCCGGCCACCTCCACCAGCTCCTCCGGCAGGACCCCAAGGCATTCCCGGACCAGATTGGAGATGTAACCCCTCCAACGTGTCCAGGAGGCATCCTGACCAGATAACCAAAACACCTCAACTGGCTCCTTTTGATCCGGAGGAGCAGCGGTTCTACTCCGAGTCCCACCCGAATGTCCGAGCTCCTCACCCTATCTCTAAAGCCTGGTTTTTGCTTCTCCATCAGCTCCGCAAGGGACAGACACGCACGGATTGACGGAAGCGTTTTGCTCTTTTACTTCTCCGTCTCCTGGGGAGTGTTGCAAAGCAATTGCCCGGCAGGACAGCAGAGGGCGGAGAGCTGTTCTGTGGTATCCTGTCATGTATCTGGTCCAAGATCATGTGTTTATATTGTGTTTTTGTGTATATAAGAGACTTTTAACACGGACATATTTGTCTCTCATTCTCCCACCTCGTCATGCGCTCCCCACCTCTAAACCCACGTTTCCTGTCATTTCCGTCCACAAATAAAACGCTTGCTGTGCATCTTTTCACTCCTCCAGTCACGGGGGAATTAAACGTTCATGTTTTAAGAGTTTTTTTCGCGAGGTATTCTTCAAGCTTCTCCGTGTCTGCCGCTAGTTATCCTCGGCTCTCTTTGCAATGGCGGCGCTGTAAACGACAACGGCGTCCTGACCAATCACAAGCTTGCGTTGTCCGTCTCGTTCGACGGATGTTTAAAAAAGTGGGCTCGACTCCGTACGTACTTGCGTGCCTGCTGGAGCCCTACGCAAGGACGGATAACGGCGTTGCGTGTCTCCGCACTGACGCAGACGGAGAAGCATAAATCAGGCTTTAGGCTGAGCCCGGCCACCCTACGGAGGAAACTCATTTCGGCCGCTTGTATCCGCGATCTCGTTCTTTCGGTCATTACCCAAAGCTCATGATCATAGGTGAGGACTGGGACGTAGATCGACCGGTAAATCGAGAGCCTGGCTTTCTGGCTCAGCTCCCTCTTCACCACAACAGATCGGCTCAGCGTCCGCATCACTGCAGACGCCTAACCAATCCGCCAGTCGATCTCCCGATCCCTCCTACCCTCACTCGTGAACAAGAGATACTTAAACTCCTCCACTTGAGGTAGGACCTCTCTCCCGACCCGGAGTTGGCAAGCCACCCTTTCCCGGTCAAGAACCATGGTCTCAAATTTGGAGGTGCTGATCCTCATCCCACCTGCTTCACACTCAGCCGCGAACCTACCCAGCAAGAGCTGAAGGTCAGAGCTGGATGAAGCTAGGAGGACCACATCATCTGCAAAAAGCAGAGACGAGATTCTCCTGCCACCAAACTCGACACACTCCACACCACGGCTGCGTCTAGAAATTCTGTCCATAAAGGTAATGAACAGAACCGGCGACAAAGGGCTGCCCTGGCGGAGTTCAACCCTCACCCGGAACAGGTCCGACTTACTACCAGCTATGCGGACCAAACTCACGCTCCTCTGGTAAAGGGACTGGATGGCCCTTAACAGAAAGCCACCCACCCCATACTCCTGGAGCGTATTTTGTCATGAGTAAAAATTGCGTGATTAGACGGTTTTGATTATTTTACGGTAGAATTCTTATGCATTGCTCCTTAATGTTTTGCAACACCACAGCAATGTCATTAAAAACCCTCCATCATGTTTCAAGAAGTTTTTAAAAGTCTCAGAAACCAATCTTTGCAGCGCTCTGGCATTCGAGCTTTAACAAGACTTTTATTATTGCTGTTATAATTCAAAGAGTGTAATTTGTGGTATTCTGTGGTTCTTTGTGAAAATAATAGCATCAGATGGATGCCACTAACAGTCTAATATATAAAATACCTATCCATTCCTCTTTCAGGGTCATGGGGGAACTCTCTCTCTCTCTCTCTCTCTCTCTCTCTCTCTCTCTCTCTCTCTCTCTCTCTCTCTCTCTCTCTCTCTCTCTCTCTCTCTCTCTCTCTCTCTCTCTCTCTCTCTCTCTCTCTCTCTCTCTCTCTCTCTCTCTCTCTCTCTCTCTCTCTCTCTCTCTCTCTCTCTCTCTCTCTCTCTCTCTCTCTCTCTCTCTCTCTCTCTCTCTCTCTCTCTCCCAATGCCCCTTCGGTGACATAATTTAATATTCGTGGTGTCATAGTAAAGAGGGAGAAGGCTGGGGGTTGTCAGCATGGTATAAGAGCCCACAATGATTTAGTGCTAGCACCACTGAAGGAGCATCTCTTTGTATTTTATTAGTGGGCTACGGTCGACCTGATGCAGTAACAGGAAGGTGGGGCAGTGTGAGTCAAATAAACATCTTGAAGGCAAAACTGGCAGCAGCAACAGTATTTACTGTAGACTCTCAGCCAAACCACGCAGGGCCTCCATCACTTAGAAGATGATGAGGTCATTTGCTTCTCAACTTTGCATATTACATTTATTTATTTATTTATTTTTGCCTGCATGCGTTAGTCTCTTCTGACTGTTTTCTAATTAACTCAGCTCCAGTACGCTTGACAGCAGTTTAGTGTTGCATTAAAGGCCTTAATGAGATTCGGTATTTTATGTTTAAGATGGTGTTGATTTAAAAATGTGTCTTTATGCTTTATGACTCTTATTTTATGATGATCACATGACCACAGTCCCGCCACACACACGCCTTTGGAAATCAATACTTCCATCTTCTTGGTGATATTTTACTGAGAGGCGCTCTGACATGTGGGAGATGTGTTCACGGTTGCAGGAACACGTGGGACACCTTTATGTGTTTGTGTGACCATGACGACAACACTGAGGGTGTGGAAAGGCACCGCAGCGGCCATGCTGGTGACAGAGTATTTTCCCCACACGAGTCATCGTGTTCCCTTCCATCCAGAGCAGTGAACATATAAACCATCTGGTGTAGGGGCTACTCACCCCAAAATTCCACTATCTCCGCTCCGGCACGAACTCCGCAGCAAACACGGTCCCGTTGTAACCAATCAGAGCTGTTCCACCACTGCGCCGTTCCGCCATCCGGCAAAAATAGGATCGATTCTATTTTTGCCGGATGCCAGAGCACCTCAGCAGTCAATCGACAGAAATCCCAACCGCCCAACAGGAAAGGGAGCAAGCACAACTTCCGTTATTTCACAATAAATCGATAAACAAAAAGCGTTTTTTGTTTCATATACAATGGTTTAACAACTTTTAACAACTATCAATGGCGGTTGAACTTTAAATGCACAAAAATAAGCCATAAATACAGTTTCTACTATCAAAGTACTCACCCATTGTTGATCCAAACACGTGCTGATATCTCAACACAAATGATGGGAAGATTAAACAGTTATTTCCGATGCTTCTCCCACACAACGACTTGTTTGGATCTAACTTCCGCATTTATTGCTCGGACTGTATCGCGAGATCTCGAAAATCCCGCGCATGCCTGTTTGCGCACCTCAGGTCTCCGCACCTGGGAGGAGTTGTTGTATAGCGGGTATAGTATAATTTGAGTTCGGAAGCAAGCAGCGGCGGAAAGCGGAGGCGGAGCGGAGATAGTGGAATGTTGGGGTTACCCTAACAAACTAGTTAGATGAAACTTTAAGTACTGCTGGTATGTCTGAAAGATGATGCTGAAATGGAGACCCACTGTGGCACGGTGTAAATGTCACACTAGAGGATGGTTTTAATGTTTTTATGAGCAGTTGATCAAATACACTGGGCACAAAGATTTTAAAAAATTAAAACTCATGAATATTATAGATTAGAACAGGGATGCACCAATCCCAGTATTAGTGTTGGGCAGGGCTGTTCAATTCTGGACCTTGAGGGCCAACATCCAGCACGTTTTAGTGGTTTCTCTGGTCCAACACACATGATTCAGTGGTTAAATCACCTGTGCAGAAGCTCATCAGGCTCTGCAGAAGCCTGTTTATCACCTTCTAATTGAAATCAGGTGTGTTAAAGCAGGATTAAAACCAAAACATGCTGGACACCGGCCCTCGAGGCCTGGAAATGATTAGCACTGGTGAAAGGTATCTGTCTGATTTGTCCATGTGATGTTAAACACATTTACCTGTTAGAGCAGTCTGGGGATGTAACACCTGGCTAAATGAGGATGTGTGAAGCATCTCTGTGGTGAACTCTAAACTCTGACGATGTAGATAATTATTGCTGTTTTTGTCTCCTTTTGCAGTTTGAGCTCAGAAAGTTTCATGCTTTGAAAACTAATATTTAGATTCATTATTAGAGGCTTTGCAGCTCAAATCTGATTGGAAGTGTTGTGTTTGCTTCAGTTAGGCAGACATTTTTTCAGGAATCATCTCATAAAACTTAGTTTTTCTGAATTTTTTGGGGTAGAACGGTGGAAACAAGACGATCCAAATCAAACTAAATCTTTTTAATATCATTTTGTAGGAATCTCTAAACTCCAGGTTTGAAAATCAACACTAAATGATTGCTTTATTATTAATCCCAGATCTTCCAAGGGTTATGTTTCCAATTAAATGAAACAAAACACAATCAGAGAATAATTTAGGTTTCACCTGACGACAAGATCGCTATCGCCGTTGCGCTTTGTACTAAAGATTACAGATTACAGTATTAGAGACTCTGCCTCTCTTTGTGATGGCTGATTTTCCAGATGGAAAGAGGATGGAGGTAACTCCTGTGATGTGCGATAGGCTGTGCTGAGGAAAGAAAACTCACAAGAAAGCGCGTGGGTGTGGAAGGTCAAAGAACAGAACACCTTTTTTAGATGCATTACTACTTTTTTCTTGCTCTTTAAATTTGATCAGAGGTAAATGTAAGAGTAGGTGTTCTTCTTTCCTGTGTAGCAGCATTTCTTTGGGTAATGTAGTATAAAAATAGGGAGTTTGAAGCTGCATTTAGGGACTTTCTTTTTTTAAATCGTATTCACGTAGCCTGATCGGAACAACCAGCTCGAAACCTCCTAAGTAAAAAAGACTCATGGGATTGATTCAGCTCTTTCATGCTCTGCTTATGAAGAGGATTACAGGTTCTTTAAATGGATACTATGCAGTTTTGATTTGCTTTTAGCACCCCCTAGTGTCCATTAGTAAAAGTGAAATGTATCTCCTCACTGTGAGTTTATTTTATTAACACATTAATCTAACTGTTGAAATGTCTCCTCAGCCTTTATTAGTGTCTAGTGGGGCGGTTCGTCACTAAATCAAACAAATCAGCTGTGTTCGTGATCTAAAACATACAATAAATAGGCTGGAAGCAGACTCCAGCACTGGCATGTCAGCTCCACTTTATTAAGCCAAACAGGGACTGGACTGGTACTCTGCACTTGCAAGTGTGGTGTTCTGGCCACAGAGAGCGGTGGGGTTCTGAGTTACATTTCATTAACCCTGTAAGGGATCATTTTAGCACATACTGGCTTGAGGAAATCCCTTAAAATGATGAAAAAGTTGCACCGCATGTCTTTAAAGACTATAAGTAAATATAGCGAATGATAATGATATGACTGGAGGGCGACCCGCACCCACGGAAAGCACCGTCCATGTGGAGACTTCTCAGACTGGGACGTTACTCGAGGTGAATCGTAAGCTGGACAATGTTCTAGCTGCGATATCGGTATTGGTGAGCAAAATGGACGTCATCTCGGAGAGAGTCACCGGACGGTATGGACAGGTTTAACAACTCAAAATTGGCTTAACAGAGGGACTGTAATGATCAGTTTAAAGACAGAAGGCAGAGAGGAAAATTATCTCAGCCTGACCCAAACAAAGTCTTGTTATCTGAATCTGACGCCCTGGTGGCCTTGAGCTGCAAGCAACTAAAACCCCCATGAAGGAATGCAGACAGATGCTGTAAAAACCCGACCTTCGGATTGGTGGACTTCAGCCTGGCGAGGTCATCAATTGATTGATTGATTGATTGATCATGCATCATTTGGTTCCACGTTTGTGTCAAATGACTGAAGAGGGATCAAGCTGCAGCAAGAGGATGTATGCATTCTTGATGTGGAAGGCAGAAGGCCGAGGTTTTAGGCTGGCAGTTGTGTCGTTCATCACAGCTGCATGAGAGTTTGTGTTTGCGTAGTGCTGAGGGCGTTGCTCGTGCAGAAATGCTTGTTGGATAAGATGAAACCCGCCCAGCTATGAGGGAACTCATTAGACTCCTGTCGTCTCACTTCCTGGTAGGGGAAAAAAAATGCTGGGCATCTGGGAGTTTATGTTCCCTTTTCTTTACAGCTCCCTCTCATTCTTTATTGCTTCCACAAAATCCAAGAGCAATCACCGAATCCATCTTGTACACTCATGTAGCCCTCGCTCTTGTGCTAACCATCTCCCGCCTTCTGCTGCCTTTGTTCTGGCCGCACTCAGCTTCCTCTCCAGTCGCATTCAGATTCATCCTCCACTCTTGATTCATTTCTACCCCTTAACCTTCATCAGCTTCATCCCCTCATCCCAGTGTAATCATGCCATTCAAACATTTTTCCAGCCCTCTTCGTCTTACCGGAGTCGTCTGTCACTCGTCTGCCTCGTCTCCTCCGTATTTAGTCTGATTTTTTTAAACTCCCCAGTGATTTCCTGTCACTGCTGATTGTTTGACTTTGACCCCCCCCCCCCCCCCCCCCCCCCCAAATACCTGTAATTTTTCTTTGTCGCCATGGAGATCCCGTCTGCTTGTGCAAGTAATGCTAGAGGTTCAGAGAGGGTGGAAGAGGTACGAGACAAGGCACATTTTCATGACAATTTGTGTCACAAAGTGAGCAAAGGAAAAGAACAATCGGGAGCCAAAAGGAGAGAACTCAAAGTGCTCACTTTTTCAGACACAATAAAAAAAACGCGAACATCCAAAAAGTCTAGTCTTAAAAGGACTTATTTTGGGGAGAAAGTTGCAAGTTTTCTGCTGTTTTGAAGTAAATCTTTTGGGGAAAAAAGCAAAATATGAGGTATTTTTAATAAAACTGACCTATCGTAGCTATTGTTGAAGATTTCTTAAAGAGCAAGTCACCCCCTACCACATTCTTACTCAACTCCAACTTCCTGTTTGAAAAATGCAACAAATGCTATTGCCTAGCAGACAGAGAGGGCGGAGCCGCTAACAAACACACACACTCACAATATTGTGACATCATAATGTGCCATCTGACATCATGGTGTACCTCTTACCCAATAGCGAGGGCAGATTTAAACTCAAATGTAGTGCTGAGTTTTTGCCCGACGACGGTGCATCGCTGACAGTTTTAGGCAGAATATTTTAATTTTAACTAAGATGCACTAAAGTGCCGAATTAGTGACTACACATGTCTACAGCGTGATCAGACACTCATTTATATAGTTTATCAGCAAAAGAAATGTTGATTTGGAGTGACTTACTCTTTAAAAGGAAATCTGAAAAAATTCATGGCCATTTTACAGAACTGCTTTAATCCAAAGCACTAAATAATATGTAGGTTCAAAATATGTCGGTAGCAGCAAATGCAAAACACTTTTCCTGTAACAAATTTAAACATTTTACTTTTCTTTCTGTCTTTATGAACTCATCCCAGAATACTAAGTATGCAGATTTCTTACAGTTTAATGAGCCTTTGTATTTTATTCTCCAAGCGTGGGCCAGAGAGTCTCCGGCTTTCACGTACAAAAGTAATGCCTTTAAATGAGTTTTCTGCCCAATAATTATAGAAAAAAGGGAAATTCTAACAGTGAGGAAGTAAGACATGAGAATATTTAGGTGTTTCTAGGGATGGGTACCGAATTCGGTACTTTTTAAGGTACCGACCGAATTCCATAGTACAGACCGAGCACCGATTCACGTCATTTGAAACGGTGCCTCGTTTCGGTACCCGTCCTTCATAACGAGAACTTGCCTAGACAGCTGCGCATGCGCAAGAGCGTTATGTCGTCGGTCACTGCGAGCCAGTTGTAAACAGAGCAGCATGGTAGAAAGAACGCACGCTAAAGCTTGGGTCCACTTCACTAAATGTGATGGGTAACTGGGTGATGATGAAACCAGCGACAACGATCTAAGTGAGACATCCTCATCTTAATCTGCTCCGGTAGGTAAATAAAATGTTTAAGATAACGTTAGCTTGATATGTTAGCTTCCGTTCGCTAATGGTGCGTTTGCTTTCTCCTCGGAACTCCGAATTTCCGACTAGAAGAACATGAACGCGCTCTAAAGGTTGGCTTCACTTTACTAAATGCGACGGGTGATTGGGTGAAGATGAAACCAGCGACAACGATCTAAGTGTGAGGCGTCATCGTTTTAATCTGCTCCAGCAGCTAAATAAACTGTTTAAGATAACGTTAGCTTGATATGTTAGCTTCCGTTCGCTAATGGTGCGTTTGCTTTCTCCTCGGAACTCCGAATTTCCGACTAGAAGAACATGAACGCACTCTAAAGGTTGGCTTCACTTTACTAAATGTGACGGGTGATTGGGTGAAGATGAAACCAGCGACAACGATCTAAGTGTGAGGCGTCATCGTTTTAATCTGCTCCAGCAGCTAAATAAACTGTTTAAGATAACGTTAGCTTGATATGTTAGCTTCCATTGCCACCGTTGTTATCAGCTAATGGTGCGTTCGCTTTCTCCTCGGAAATTCTAACTTCCCAGTAGGAAAAATCAAAGAAAAAGGACGGCAAAAGGAATGAAGATACACAGTAAATTTAGTTCACAGTAAAGATGTTTGCTTCAGTTTAATTATCAGCTTATAAAACTACAAGGACCATGTTAAAATACAAACAGTTGTATGTTATTTATCGTGATATTTATCAAATATTGTTATATATTGAGAAAAATATATATTTAATTATAAAAGAGAATTAAAATAATAAACACTCAAAAGTATCGAAAATTGGTACCGTTAAGTACCGGTATCGATTCCTAGGTACCGGGAATTAGTACCGGATCGATTCAAATGTCAAAAGTACCCATCCCTAGGTGTCCCTCTTTCGCCCCTCTACTTCCAAACCTCTTTCCGCCAAATGCGTCACTCCTCCTGTGCCCTCTCTTTGCTGCTGCGGTCCACGGGGTAATGGTGCTTGTTGTCTGGGGTAGGTTCATCTGTATGTGGCTTCTCAGTCTGGACTGAGTGGGTCATCTCGGCATTGCACTCCCAGACTCTTCACGTTCATCCACTCCTCCGCAGCCTCTCTCCAGAAGCCATCACCTCTATCTCTGCTAACGTTTCGCCTGCAGCCAAACATTAATGTCTTCCTTCATTTGGCCTTTTTTTTATTATCAGTAATCCTTGTTTGTCTGAGCTTTCTTTTTATGTCCGTACCATTAACAGAACATAAACAAATGGGATTGCAACTCTGCAGATTTTGAACGTTAATCTTGCACACACACCTATGCATCACTCTTTATAGTAAAAATATGTAAATTCCTTCAGATATCACACCCAGCAATGAATCAGCAGCATGTCTACAAACTGCACAACCCACAATGAGACCTTTACTGCCTTGAAGTAATCACCTGCAAGCGACACAGCGAGAGGAATAACGCATGCCAGGCACGAAAGGAGAACTCATAACCATTAAAGTCAGTACAGTAATTGCGTGAAAGCTAGGCCGCTGTTTTAGTGGCTTGGGCGCTGGTATGTGTCCTTTCAAGACTGCAGGGAGCAGAGCTTTTTGGGGTTGTTACAGTAGGTGTTGCATCATGTGATGTGATGAGCTGATTCAGTGTTTAGACTGGGCCTAACCAGAGTGATAAAAGTGAAAATGTTGCGATTTCAGGAGATTTCACACAGTGATGGATTTACTAAAAACAGACTTTATCTTCCTCACGTCTCCTTGAATTTGCACACCTCAGAACGAGACAGCTTGACTATTTGTGCTTCCCGCATTTGACTTTGAATGTGTGCGCAGCAACGTGGTGAAGATTGTGGGTGATGACACGCCACCACCAGGCGTTTCTTTGGCTTGGTAAAATTCTTTCTCCACAGCCCGCATAAACACAATTGCACATCAGTATGCGAGAAAGGTTGTACTTTTTGTGAGAAAGTGCAACGGTTATAAAAACTGAAAGATTTGTGTGCATGGGCATGTGTGATTGTGTGTAGCTTCTCTGCATGGGTCCTGAGAGCAGGGTGTCTGCTGCTGCGGCGGCATATGGTGTGCACCTAGGTGATGAGCCAGTCTCCAGCCCTGTGTGTGTGTGTGTGTGTGTGTGTGTGTGTGTGTGCCTCTATTTCACTCTGATGACCATCTGCGCCCTGCTCCTCAAAGCAGCCCTCTCTGTTCAGCCCCATAGACAAATGAATTATTAAGCTGCTTTTCCAGGTGACACCCAAACTATTTGTTACCTTCTCCCAGGCGGGGGGTAGACTTCTGGAAACAAGCACTTGGAGTCCTCAAATAGACCCCCCCACCTGATCCCCTATTGTCCTTGCATGGTCTAATAAGATCCACCTTCCGTTCTCCATGCACTCATCTGTAAAGAGGTCCTTCATAGAGAAACCTTTTTTTGCCGGATCGACGTCACACTGTCACTCAACATTCACGGACTCGCCCATCTGGAGTCACGACAGGGAAGGCTGTTGTTCGTTTAGCAGCCAGGAAACGGCAGAGAACGTCTCAGCTAGTAGAAGCTAACAGTTAGCATTAGCAACTCCACCACCCAGCAGAACTCCTCCAGGCGTGTGTTATTTGCGGAGATAAAACATCAACGTTGCAGAGCAAACAGAGTCAGCGGTAGAGCCGTGTTGCTGTAGACTGAAGTCCCAGGGAGAAACGGCTTTTTCAGTGGTGTGTCCCAGATTGTGGAATAATTGTCCAGTGGATATTAGCAGCTCAGACTGTGGGTAAGTTTAAACATTGCTAAAGGTCCATTTCTATGAGTTTTCATTTTTTCCAGTATTTTGTAATTGATTTTTATGTCTTTTCTTGTAAGTTGTTTTAGTTGCTCTGCTTTGATGTTGTGTTTTAATCTGTTTTCCTGCCCTGTGAAGCATTTTTGCCTGGAGCTGCTGTTTTAAATGTGCTATATAAATAAAACTGACCTTGACCTAAAACGTTGTTATGATCTGGTTCTTGAGTGTTGTTCTGGTGAGAGGACTTCATGTTTAAAGACACTCTGGTCACTGTGAGTATGATCATTGTTGCAGACAGATCGTCACTTGAAAAAAAATCACCAAATTGTTACTTAAAAGAGACATTTTATGTTATGTTATATTAGTTTTATAAGTTGATACAAGATGTGTTCATCAAGTCTCTTGTACTAATATCCTCTCGCATAAAGACATTTGAGCATTTTTATTCTTGAGACTTTCAGTACCTTCCAGAATGAGCCGTTTTAGGGCCCTGTCACTTTAAGAAAACTAGTTGCTGCAGGCCACGCCCACCTCTCGACCTCTCAGGCTTCTTTTTGCTGAGAAACTCTAGGAGGGGCTCGAATAGAGCAGCTGCTCCTCCAGCAGCAGCTTTGTTGTGCATGTGAAAGGAGGTTCTACGCATTCCCCGTTTGTGACATCACAGAAGGGGCCTTTCTGAAACTGCTTTTCTTAGGCACATAATTCCTGAAACCATTCCCTGACAGAAAATAGATGGATGAATTTTTTTTCTCTTTTGGAGAGTGTTACAACTCCGACGCTGGTGGTTCATGTGTGGAGAGGAGACAATAAGTGTTTTATTTGAATTTAAAGGGCACAAAATGGAAGAACACAGGGAGGACGTTAACGAAACTAAACGCCTATACAGGTGCTGGCCAGTAAATTAGAATATCATCAAAAGGTTGAAAATATTTCAGTAATTCCATTCAAAACGTGAAACTTGTACATTATATTCATGCAATGCACACAGACCAATGTATTTCCGATGTTCATTACATTTAAATTTGATATTCATAAGTGACAACTAATGAAAACTCCAAATTTGGTATCTCAAAAAATTAGAATATTCTGAAAAGGCTGAATATAGAAGACACCTGCTGCCACTCTAATCAGCTGATTTACTCAAAACACCTGCAAAGGCCTTTAAAAGGTCCCTCAGTCTTGTTTTGAAGGCACCACAATCATGGGGAAGACTTCTGACTTAACAGCTGTCCAAAAGACAATCATTGACACCTTGCACAAGGAGGGCAAGACACAAAAGGTGATTGCTAAAGAAGCTGGCTGTTCGCAGAGCTCTGTGTCCAAGCACATTAACAGACAGGCGAAGGGACGGAAAAAATGTGGTAGAAAAAAGTGTACAAGCTCTAGGGATAACCGCACCCTGCAGAGAATTGTGACGACAAACCCATTCAAAAATGTGGGGGAGATCCACAAAGAGTGGACTGCAGCTGGAGTCAGCGCTTCAAGAACCACCACGAGGAGACTCATGAAAGACATGGGATTCAGGTGTCGCATTCCGTGTGTCAAGCCACTCTTGAACATGAAACAGCGCAAGAAGCGTCTCGCCTGGGCCAAGGACAAAAAGGACTGGACTGATGCTGAGTGGTCCAAAGTTATGTTTTCTGATGAAAGCAAGTTCTGCATTTCCTTTGGAAATCAAGGACCCAGAGTCTGGAGGAAGAGCGGAGAAGCACAGAATCCACGTTGCATGAGGTCCAGTGTAAAGTTTCCACCGTCAGTGATGGTGTGGGGTGCCATGTCATCTGCCGGTGTTGGCCCACTCTGTTTCCTGAGGTCCAGGGTCAATGCAGCCGTCTACCAGGAAGTTTTAGAGCACTTCATGCTTCCTGCTGCTGACCAACTTTATGGGGATGCAGACTTCACCTTTCAACAGGACTTGGCACCTGCACACAGTGCCAAAACCACCAGCACCTGGTTCAAGGACCATGGTATCCCTGTCCTTGATTGGCCAGCAAACTCGCCTGACCTTAACCCCATAGAAAATCTATGGGGTATTGTGAAGCGGAGGATGCAATACGCTAGACCCAACAATGCAGAGGAGCTGAAGACGACTATCAGAGCAACCTGGGCTCTCATAACACCTGAGCAGTGCCACAGACTGATCGAGTCCATGCCACGCCGCATTACTGCAGTTATTGAGGCAAAAGGAGCCCCGACTAAGTATTGAGTGCTATACATGCACATTCTTTTCATGTTCATTCTTTTCAGTTGGCCAACATTAGAGAAACAAACATTTTTTCATTGGCCTTTAGAATATTCTAATTTTCTGAGATACCAGATTTGATGTTTTCATTGGTTGTCACCTATAAATATCAAAATTAAACGTAATAAACATCGGAAATACATTGGTCTGTGTGCATTGCATGAATATAATGTACATGTTTCACGTTTTGAATGGAATTACTGAAATATTTTCAACCTTTTGATGATATTCTAATTTACTGGCCAGCACCTGTATTCTAAAGAAAGAAGTAAGTTATTTGACAGATTTAATTTAACTGAGATGAAGGGTTTTCACTTGATCAAAACAGGCTACTATTAAATAAGAAATATTTTTTTCTAGGGATGAGCCGGGTACTCGTTTCAGATGAGTATCCGGTACGGATAAAGCATTTTTGACGAATACGAGCATGAAACGAGTAAACCTCGTAAATATCTGTAATCGTGCTGAAGGAAAATCCTCATTGGGTAACTGACTGTCTTCACGCTCTGTGATTGGCCAGTCACATAGAGCGCCCGCCCCTCCCTACACACACAACTCTCTAGCCGGCTGGGAGCGCAGTCTGTCCGGCTCATCCACGCACACACACACACACACACACACACACACACACGCACACACACAGATAGTAACGGATCGCGCTGTGATGGCTTCACTGTTGCTCACGTTTCTTCAGTTTTCCCTAGGTTTTCTTCAGCTCGTCTCTTTTTCAGTTGAATATTTAAAGTTACTTTTTTCGTAACTTACATGGTGCATTTGACAAGACAGAGCTGACGTGCTGCGTCAGTCACTCACTACCTCCGCTCCGGGCGGGTTTTTTATTTTTTTTAACTCCCTCTCTCCCACTCTATCTCTCTCTCTCTCTCTCTCTCTCTCTCACACACACACACACCTTCATCAACATCATTTTTTTTAACTTTGTGTGTGGCAAAATGCCAAGAACGTTAAGACAAAAATCTGTTTAATCAAATTAAAATAATAAATATATATATAACGATGTGTCTGGTTCTAGCATTTCATATTTCCTAGTTCCTACTGCATGAATTCAGATGTGTTAATCCATGCACGTAAATATTAATGTTCTGATTTTATTGAAAAACTTGTTCTGTAATAGTTTATTTACTGTTGTGATCCAAAAAATTTAATCTCAATTCTTAGGCTGCTCTGCAAATAGTTTTCAAATAAACAATACACATATCAACTACTGATTAATCCATATCAATTTCAGACTTAAAACAATATATTGATGTAAAAAACACCCACTTCCAGGTTAGGCCACACCCATTCCGAGTACGGATACAGATACAGATAATTTAGTTGGCTGAACAGATACAGATACAGATAGTGGTGCACTCGCTCATCCCTATTTATTTCTATGTAAGATTTAAGCTAAACGGAAATAGTCCCCCAATCTACTAACTAACAATTAATTTAACTCAAAACTCCTCCACGGGGCGACAAACTCTAGAACACAAAGATTAAATCCAAAAGGCAAGCTTTACACCTAAACTACTCCCAAACTGGGTGGGCATGTGAAAACTTTAAAAAAAAGGCCAACTCCTAAGAACACCCAATGGTCGATCCGAGTTAATGCAGTTTTCATCACTCACAAACGTTCACAACTCCAATCAAATCTCTTTTCTCCAAAGTACCGGCAACTACTGAGGTCTTTAACAGCCGTGGAGCACAAACCAAGTGTTGCCATATTAGGCCTAGTCCACACGTAGCCGGGTTTTTTTAAAAACGAATATCCGCCCCTCCAAAAACTTGCATCCACACCACCTCGTTTAAAAAAAAACTCTGTCCACACGTACCCGGATAAATACGTTGTTAAGGACATGCCAGACCTGTAGGCGGCAGTACTTCCCCCGTTCTTAACCTCGTCCTTCGTCTGTGGTCTTCCGCTAGGAGCAGTAATTCCTCTTGCAAAAACAAACAAGCAGAAAGCGCTTGGACAATTGATGAAGCGAGCGCAGCTCTGAGGGCATCCATGCTGCCGGCTAGTGTAAACACAGGTCGCACACGTGATGTCAGCATTTTTTGTCGCGGAAAGTGACGTTGCAGACCTTAAAACTCCGGTTTTGTCCGTCCACACGCAGACACCCAAAACGGAGAAAACGCAGATCTTCACTTTGGCCGGAGTTTTTAAAAAGATCCGTTTTCGTGTGAAAAAACTCTGTGTTCGTGTGGATGACAGGCCAAAACGTAGAAAAATATCTACGTTTTGGCAGATCCCCGTCTACGTGTGGACAGGGCCTCAGTTTGCCTCCTTGACTGGTTGAGATCCCCGCCTTTTGTCTCCAGTGTAACTAACTAAAGGTAACGTTGCTCAGCTGGCTCATCAGCCGCTGGCAGGAGCACCACTCTGGGCCAACCAGGAGGCCGGAAGCTTCAGGACTGGGGAGAATTAAATGATTATCAACAATAAATTATTAATCATTTATATTATCTAAATGTAAAATAGAAAGTTAGCTTTATACACCCATCTATAACTTTTTGAAATACACCTAAAAGGACTCAGCACAACACAAAATGACTAACTGAATCAGTTTCTGAGAAATTCAGCTTGAATTGAGTGTTTTAGCTGAAATACATTTAAAACACATAATCTGGTTGCTTATGTATCTTATGAGATCTTCTAATATCACATGAGATTGCACCTTTATCATTTAACTACATTATAGATCTCAGTTACATATAATAGGGCGGCATGCAGCCCCCCCAAGACACGGTTGGCTTTTACGATGGCGTTGTTTCTTTCTCTCTCTATTCTGTTTCATGCTACATCCTTCTCTCCCAGACTCTTTCATGTTCTTTTTTTACCCAAAAAAGTCAATTCTTCCACTAGCTCCAGCCTCTGGGAATGTGACCGCTTGAGAATCCAATAAGGTTGATTAAGTGATGACATTATAATTACAGTCATGGCATGGGCACAATCAATCTCTTGCTTCCTGAACAGGATAAATGAGCCAACCTGGGTCATCAGCATAGAGGAGATAACTCCACTCAGGCCGTATGCCCGGATAAAACCTCGGAAAAGTGAAAAATAAGATATCAAAGGATAATTTTTTTTATCGGTAAAACTTTTTGACCTCTCTGGTGTACAAGAAGGCATGATAAAAAGTGCATGATGATGCGTTTTTAAACAACCTCCCAATCATGAGCTAATTGATTGGCTCGACCCCGCTGACGGAGCCAGGAGCAACATTATTATCAGCAATAAAAGTTTAGTCTGTCAACACCGTCTTTATTTATGTTTATTCATTTAGCAGATGCTTTTATTCCAAAGCGACTTACAATTTATAACCTATAGGGCATGTTGTGACCTGTGGGGGAAACCGGAGTACCCGGAGGAAACCCACGCATGCATGGGGGGAACGCCTCGCCTCTGGAACGAGCTGCCAGAGGACCTCAGGGCCGCAGAGAACGTTCATGTTTTTAAGTCAAGACTCAAGACCCATCTTTTTAGGTTAGCTTTTATCTAAATATTTTCTACAGTTTAATTTCTCGTTTTACATGATTATATTTTATTACTTGCTTTGCATGTTCTATATGATTATATTTTAGCACAGTTTTATTATTTAAATTATTATTTTACTGTCTATATCATTTTATTTATTACTTATTTTCTAATTTTTGTCATTTATATTAGCTCTTTTATTACATTTTTACTCGTTTTAATCCAGTGTTTCCTCTGTAGGGGCCCTGTGCCCCGGGAGCGGTGGTCGACTGTAGCTTCCTGGGCGCTCTATAGGTGGGGGTCTATGCCCCCCCTCCAATGAGCGCCCTGACTTAGTGTGGAAGACCTGATGCTGTCGGGGCAGATGGCTCCTCTGATGGCGTTTCCTTGCATTACCATACTTGGCTCATCTGGACTCAGCCAAATATAATTTTTACTTGTGTGTGTGTGTGTGTGTGTGTGTGTGTGAGTCTGTGTGTGTGAGTGTGCTTGCATATGTCTGTTAATGTTTCTAACCTGTTATGGGAATCTGTGGTCATCTTGTAAAGCACTTTGTTTGAAAAGCGCTTTATAAATAAATTTGATTGATTGATTGATTGACTGATTGAACACGCAACTCCACGCAGAAAGGCCGCAGCCGAGTTTCGAACCTGCAACCTTCTTGCTGCGAGGCAACAGTGCTAACAACTGCGCCACAATGCAGCCCATAACAGACATCTGAAGGAGGTTTAGAATATGAACGCTTTTGTGTCGGGACCTGGAGAGCTTCAGCAGCACTTCCTCTCTAAGACCCAATTGAAACAATGAAGACTGAAGATGAAAGAGAATACTACTGGATGTGACTTGAGTATTTAAAAGAAACACAGCTGCCTGACACACAGACTCAACGCTCCAGAGGCTAACAAATGTTCAGGAGGTTCTAATTTGTACTAATAATTTGTGATATAAAGGGGCGACAGGAAAACAGATTCTCCCAGCAGGAAAAAAAAAACAACCTTTGTTCTATGTTCAATCACAGAAGTACAATTATAAATTAATTGGAAGGAAAACAGATGGTTATGGTCAGCTGCCTTCTAATTCTAATTATCGCTGTGTACATATCACGTGTTAGCTTGTCCATGACACAAGCACAAGCCTCGTGATCCATAGGAGATGGCCTCACCTGCATGTGTGTGTGTGTGTGTGTGTGTGTGTGTGTGTGTGCAGAGCAGTGTGTGTGTTTGAACATAGTCACAGGCTTTATAAGCCAGCGTCTCACTGAGCCGTGACTGTAGGAGATAAAATGCAACTAGTTGGGGCGACAGTGGCACAGGAGTTAAGAGCTCGCCCCGTAATCGGAAGGTTGCTGGTTCGAGTCCCGCTCAGTCTGTCGCTGTCGTTGTGTCCTTGGGCAAGACACTTAACCCACGTTGCCTGCTGGTGGTGGTCGGAGGGACCGGTGGCGCCAGTGCTCGGCAGCCTCGCCTCTGTCAGTGCGCCCCAGGGCAGCTGTGGCTACATTGTAGCTCATCCCCACCAGTGTGTGAATGTGTGTGTGAATGGGTGAATGACTGATTGTGTTGTAAAGCGCCTTGGGGGGTTCTAGGACTCTAGAAGGCGCTATATCAAATACAGGCCATTTACCATTTAGTTTTCGTGAGGGACTTTCCAAAAGGTTCCAAAGGTGTTCTGAACTTCCAAAAGGGAATTGGAGGCCTTGTGTTGCTGAAATGTTCCAAAAAGTTTGCATGAACATTTTTAACTCAAAAATCACATATCTTTATCTTGCCTTGCCTCTTGAAAGTTACTGAAACGCGTTAACTGGCCATTACTCCATACCTGCAGGATGTTACACTGGTCTTGATTTTAAAACAAAACAAGCATCTGTAAAATCCGGTCATCACTTTCAACAACCATCACAAATTTATGTTCCAGTAACTTAATTTCTATGGTTATGCATAA